>NW_024876902.1:0-9826 GCF_018340385.1 Cyprinus carpio
CCCAATCCTGGTCCTGGAGAACCCCAACACTGCACATTTAGATGTCTCCTGTTCAAACACACCTGATTCAACTCATCAGCTCATCAGTGAAGAAGACTCAAAGTGTGTGTCCAGATAGAAAGACACCAAAAAGCATGCACGGTGTTGAATTCTCAGGACAGATGTAGAGGCTCACTACCATCAGGCTCATGAAGTTAGAGCACACACCTGTGGTCTTCATGTACTTGGGCCAAATAGAAAAGGAAATGTTAAAAGATGGCAGGAGTGTGGGTACTTGGACAGTGCAAAAGTTTGAAACAACAAATGCTATTACAAATTATAACAGCAGGAATGTTTGATAAAAGAGTAAAACTATCACAGAACTACTACTGCAAAATGTGTGCCTCCACAGCTTTCTATCTTCTCCATTTCTGAAGGAATACCTCTCCACAAACACAACTGGGTTGACTGCTTCCTTTACGTCTTTTCAGCTAAAAAAAACTATAAATAAAAATAATTTTAAAAAAAGGGGAGAGAGAAAATAGACTTTTTATACAGAATGTTAATTATGTTATGTGAAGCAAAATATTTAAGATATAAGCTGATATGAATGAACTGCAAGATGGGAAAAAAATATGAGTCCTGCCGGATGCATTTTTGATTTCATACATTGGCCATTAAAGTATTAAAGCTACGCATGGTACAGTAAATGTTATTGCTCAGATATCTGGTCAAGATAAAAGCATACATCAAAATACTCACTTCATTACAGTGGTACAAATCAAGAGGTTAGTTTCAGGATTATTATTGCTATTACTATACCATAGTAAATCTAGTTAATGTGTAAAAAAACATGGTAAAATGTCCCGCTTACTGGGTTTTTACTTCAAATTCCATTTGTTACTATTGTAAGTGTCAGTGTTTACGTATGATTTTGCTACAAATACAACTTGGCATCTCTTTGACCTCTGAAATGAATATATAAAACGGATCGAGTTAGGTCAGCGGCACGATCGCATGACAGATAGTTTAATCACCCCTGGTTGCTAGCAGCCGTGTTCATTTTAGTTAAACACAATGAAACTTCAAAGACATTACTCGGATGACCGATAAGAGTAATACAGCGAGTAAAAACAGCAATGCAAGGCCATTCCCATTACAGCAGAAGACAGAATACATGTTATAACAGGATGATTAAAATGAGCCGTATTAACTGCTTCACTTCCACCTGCAACCTGTGGGTAAAATGCAAAGTGATGGCAAGACAACAAGCATGTGTGCTGAATGAGACTTCTTGAGCGTGATTTCATAGCGATAAGCATCTCATGCCGTTCGGCGTCGTGGTACTGGCCTTAAAAGTTTCCCACTGAAAGCAATGTGGGTCTAGAGTATGGCGTTATTTTTTTAGTCAAAGTTATGGCGTGTAAGACATGCTCCACGGGCACGATATGTTGTTATTTCACCGCGGCGCAAAAATTAACCTTCAGCTGAGGTTGTGTGTTTTGTATTCCGGAAACATGGCTCCAGCGACAAGCGTTCGGATGCGCCATTCAGCTCGACCAGCTGGCGTGCTATCGAACGAACAGAGCTCAGCGTCAGCGGGAGGGAAAAAGCTCTCGCTGGCCTGGCGGGCTTTGTGTTCCCCATCAATAGCCAGCGTGGTACCCGCTGATGCTGTTTATGATCTGCATAAGCACTGCGCTCACCCCTGGTGGAGTTTATGATTATTAAGTGCCGGCCGTTCTATCTGCGAGGGGAATATACTGCCATACTGCTCGTTTAGGTTTTACATTCCCCGAACAACAACAACAGCAACAGGAGCGACGCACTAAATAGACTGTACCAGCACATCAGTGAGCAGCAGACAGCACACCCGGATGCTTTTTCTCATCATAGCTGGGGTTTTCAGCCATTTGGGCCTAAGGGCGGGCTTCCAAGTACACCAACACATTAACGTGCCAGCAACGGGTAATAACATTTTAGGCTTTGTTTACACCACACGGGGAGGAGCTTTGACCGGCCCCCCTCCCCACCTCGGTGCCTCAGACCACATCACGTTCATGCTACTGCCTGCACTGAACCGGCTGGGCTAAAACCGCGCCAGGCAATTTTACAAACAGGTTCAAAATTGCGGCCAGAAGGGAACGTCAAAATAAAATTCACCGGGCTACTTCAACCTAACTAACTAGGACATATGTTTAAGCGCCCAGGAAACATACAGCTTCGCACCCGCACAGACCTCCCGAGTACTTTCAGAGACTGTACCCACTGCCTGCCCTACGTAATAAATGTATTGACTGATGCCAGCAATCCGCAAAACTATCACTGTCGATCGTTGGCCAGAAGCCATGGATGGCAGGGGGGAGGGTCACCACTGGGCGCCACCAGAACGCTTGGAATGCTGCATTGGAGGCTGGGGGAGATGGAGTAGGCCGCAAAGACAAAGCTGGGAAGTGTATCCCTTGTCATCCAGAGGAGCTAAGAGACAGCGCTCCCGGGAGGATAGCTCCACCAGATTCAAGCGGCAGCGAGGCTGCCTCTGGGAGCCTGTGGCGGGGATACAGACCATTCTGGGACTACAAGCCCCCACAGCGGACCTGTGACAGCAACATCTCTCTGCTGAGCAGGCTGAACACCTTCTTGGCTGGCTTTGAGGCACATAACTGCTCCTGCTGAGGAGACTCCACCTCCTTCCAGTGACCAGGTGATGGATGCTGACCCCGGACAGCGTGAGGAGATCCTTCAGCAGGATCAAAATGCCGCATAAAGCTCCGGGGTCCTGACAACATTCCTCAAGTGTACTGAGGGCTGTGCAGCAGAACTCACCTGATGTCTTCACAGACATTTTTCAACATCTCTCACTTGAAGTAAGGCTGTTGTTCCCACATGCTTCCAGCTTCTACCACCATCATTCCAGTCGAAGAAGCCATCTCCATCCTGCTTGATGACTACCCGTCCTGTTGCACTAACTCCCATCCTCATGAAGTGCCCGAGCGGCTAGTCATGCACCATATCAAGTCTGCCCTCCCCCCCTCCTGGACCCATTCCAGTTTGCATATCCGGACGGTCCAACGATTAGGTGATGATGCCATCTCAGCTACCACTCCACTCAGCACTCACACATCTAGAGGAAAAAAGACTCATCACGTCCAGAATGCTGTTCATAGAGCTTCAGTTCAGCATTCAACACAATCATCCCTCAGCCAGCTCATTCACAAACTGGTCGAGCTGGGGGCTCCAGCACTTCGCTGTGCAGCTGGCTGTTGGACTTTCTGACTGGAAGACTACTCAGGCCAGTACGGTGTTAAACACTTAACACATCCAGCACCATCACACAGAACACTGGGGCCCCCAAGGATGTGTGCTGAGCCCCCTCCTCTTCACTCTGCTGACACCACGACTGCACACGTCCACACAACTCCAGCCTCTTCATTAAGTTTGCGGATGGCCGGCGACTGTGGTGGGTCTCATTAGCTTAACAGAGATGAGACAAACTACAGAAGGGCCGAGGTACAGGCGCCTGGCGGGTGGTGCAGTGACAACAATCTCTCTCTGAGCGTGGAGGCGAAGGAGATTGTTGTTGACTTCAGGAGGCGTGCACTCCAGCATGTTCCTCTGACCATCAGCAGGTGCGACTGATGAGAGGTAGAGCAGCACCAAGTTCCTGGGTGTGCACATCACTGAGGGGAGGACCTCTCCTGGACTTCCGACAACACTGCAGCACTGGCCAAGAAATCACAGCTTAGCGTCTCTACTTCCTCCGCCAGGGCTGAGGGAGAGCCAGAGCCCCACCCCCATCGTAGCCGCACCTTCTGCAGAGGCACCATCAGGAGCATTCTGACCAGCTGCATCACTGTGTGGTATGGCGCCTGCAACGCGCGTCCTGCCGGAAGACTCTGCAACGCATGGTAGTGAGCAGCTGAGAAGATCGTGGTGTCTCTCTCCCCCTCCTCCAGGACATTTATGGAACCCGTCTCACTTTCGCCAAAGCCCTCTGCATTGCAGGTGATCCCACACACCGATCACACACAGCTTCTTCCAGTCTGCTGCCATGGGGAGGGGGGGAGGCTGCAAGGAATCTCCAGGCCAGGACCAGCCAGACTGAAGAACAGCTTCATCCATCAGGCTGTCAGGGAGGCTGAACTCGCTCAGACCTGCCCCCCCCGTCCCCTTCTGCCTCAGAGCAGCACTGAATCCTGAACCCCCCCCGGGTCCAACATCCCCAGGGTCCTTCCATCCCCCCCTCCCTCTAACATCACAATGTCAGACACCAGTCACTTTGTGCAGCAGTGGTCTGCTCACTACCTCATTCACCATGGAACTGGCGTCATTCTACCTCCTCTCATCCAGTCAGTTTTAAAATAAAATAACTTTATGCTTGAGCCCTTTGTCACTTTTAATCAGACTGGATAAGCTATTTTTTTATGCACTAAAAAATCTTTTTTATCTGCACTGTTTGTTCACTGGTTTACACTCTATCTGCCATGTACTTGCTAAGCTGCCACTTTTATTTAACCTTATTTTTTATTTTATTTTTTTTTCTATTATGTCTTTTTTACGTTCCCCTTATTGTATAGTTTTTATCTTATATTTTATATTTGATCTAGATTTTTAGGCTCTACTGTTGGTGTTATCTGTATGCACCGGGGTCTGAGAGTAGCATGATTTAGATTCTCCGTATGTATGTACTGTACATGTGGAAGAATTGACAATAAAGCAGACTTGACTTGACTTGACTTGACTTGATAAGAAATTGTCTGTTTTCCCCCCATTAAAATTTAACAGAAATAGATTAGAAGACCGTTTGCCTGAAATGTATGAACCTGTTTGTGCATAAAGAGAAGCAGCTTCTATCTGGCGTTTTTGAATAACAAGTTTAACTTCCTTTAAACCAATAGAGGGGTGGCTATAATGATTACATTATCTCCTCCATGTCTAATTCTAAACACTAAACAGTTAGCTAACACTTTATTTAACAAGGGTATTCAATAGCTGGCTTCTGATTTGTACCAAACAAATATTTAACTATAAACTCATGTTCCAGGATAAGCTATTCTATCAGCATAGCTATTCTATCTTCTTTCAATTCGAGTGGGTTTGTGTTTGTATAAAGGCTGAATTTGGGGTGAGTGACAGGCTCATAAGCATGCTGTGTTTCAGGCATAGAATCTTAAAAACATGCTGGCTATGAGTTTCAGGGGTATTGTGGCTGTGCAGAAAAAAGTAGGCCATGTGGCACTAAACAAACCATGTGTAACAAATAGAAGCGTATAGCTGCTGCGTTTTGAAACCAATGGGCCTGACACTCGTTTCGTTTGCATTGGCAGTCCTTGAGATGGCCAAGTACAGAAACCGTCTCCGTTTAAATGCGTTTGTCAAAACTCTTGCCAGGGCCCCAGGATGGAGGCTGTACATCAACAGGTAAAATTTGAAGGGCTGCTCCACATATATGCTACAGCAGGCCCTACCTCAAGGTCTGCAGTCAATAAGCAGCTGGGCATGCTGACAGAAGTAGGCATTTGGGAATGGTGGAGATGCTCCAGCCAGCAGATGGGTACTTTCCATGGTGGTGGACAGGCCAAAGGGTCGGCAGAATTCTGTGTGCAGGTTTCAAATGATCACTTGCACTGGCTGTTAAACCACTTGTTTGTAAGCAAAGGCTCTGTGGCTGCCAGTGTGGCTGTGGGTTGATTCAGGCTTCACGGTTGCATATTGACCAGATGGAGCTGATCATTACTTAGAATTTGGGAATGAAGGGGAGGGCTTTCCTGGCAGTGGGCTGGGCTCATTTTGGGATGGCAGTATTGACATCTGAAGGGAATCAGAAATAAATCTTCCCATCATTTTATCAAAATTACCTTGAACCGACTTTTTTCACTGCTCAGTGCTTTCAAGGCAGAGCCAATATTTAAAATGGACGTCAGGCTCTTCCCAGCGGCCAGGGAGTAGGCACCATGTGCTTCTGTCACTGGAGACCGGGAGGCAGCTTACAGGTGGCATCACACCCATGATCAGCACCTGTACTCCCCCACTCTTCCATCCGGCCTGCCACTCCTCTCCAAGATGATCCCAAGGTCCTGATCTTGGGAACTGCCTCAGTTCTTCGTCACCTCACTGACAAAGAAAATGGCCTGAGGCAGTGCCACGGGGTTCATGTGCTCCATATCTCCATCAATAGCATTTTCATTGTGTGCATTCCCACTTTGCGGGACTTGCTTTGTGCAGGGGTTTGAGGAAGATCTCAGCTTATCTCCTATCGCCAGGCCCTTCTTCCTCCACGCTTTTGGACTTCTTTCCTTATCTCAGGATCTCTGCAGTTCTTCAATCAGCTGTTCTACAGGAATGTTCCTTCTCAGAGGTTAGATCAGATGACCGGTGGAATTCAGGACTAAGCTCTTATGTCCTGTATGAGGCTGCATTAAAAACTTGTACCTTTAGTTTAAATCTTCAAAACCCCATCCTTCATTCCATGGGTGCCTATTTGATGGTGTTATGACCCATCTGAGTGTCGGAAACTTAGCTGTGTAAAGTTCATCTAATCAACACCTGTTCTGCATCATACCTCCTCCATGACCAGTGACAGTTTACCAGTTCAGTAGATATTGTGTGTCCTGTGTCAATTTACTCATAAATGTCATTTCAGCTTTTGTTGACTTTGTTTCATAAAACACAAGAAAAAGAAATTTGTGGGGAGAAAAAAAATGGGTGATTCAAAAGTGGCCTCAAAGAATGAAAAATAGACAAAATATAAGCCACTATCCTTTACAGGGTAAAAATCTTCCATAGTCTCCTGTCTGTTCTAGTAGGAAAAAAAATCCAATAAAATATATCATGATGATTTTTACTTTTCTCTCCACCCAAGGGTTTTAAGACTAACCAAAAGAAAAAAAAAATCTTAAATAAAAAAAATATCCACAATATCCTTATACTCCTTCCACTATCTGGATCCCATCCTTTCTGACCAAAGGAAAGAGTGGAGATACAAGAAATAAACAGAATGTCTGTTACATTCAATCTCAGATCCAGGTCCTCCGGTTCTAGAATCCAGGCTGCTGCTTGGTGGCCTCCTTGCTCATCCAAGATTCCATGGGAGTCCATCAGGGAGTTGGTGCCTTTGGTACCCTCCCTCTGTGGGAATTTGAAGCTGGTGAGAAGCCTCCTCCTCTTCAGGTTGATAGACCAGGCTGACAGGCTTCCAGGTTCACATGGCTGCAGGAGAGTAAGCTCTCCCCTGACCTTCACCTGCCAGCCTTCCAGTTCCTTTCCTAATGCTCTCATCTGTTGAAAGGAGGCCTCCCTTCCTCCTCTCAGGGCCCCAGTGCCTGTATTAGCCATTCTCTCACTGCCCTACTCACAGTGCAGCAAACCCATAGGGAATCATATAAAGCAATCAAGAATGCAAAGTGTGCCATTCACAACATTCAGAAACACCATGTCCTCTCTCTCAGCTCAGAGCCGAGCCACAGCCATAAACACAGGAAATATAGAATGTGCACCAACATTCCTCAAGCCCATTCTCTCTCCTAAGCCACCCACACAACAGACCTGAAGCCATTGCTCATTTATCCATGCTGCCCACCACTCACATATTCTAATTCAGGGTTTATCAGGAAACAAAAATCAGGGAGCAGGTCTGGTGTGGCTGGGGAAGGTGACCAAATCCTTTTCCATAGTGCACCTTTGATCCATATTTCTGGGAGTTTGCTCTCCCATAGCTCATTCACTGCAGCCAGGAAGTGGGATGCTGGTCTGGCTGAAATCTTGCCCGCATCCTCAAAGTATAGCTTTGCAGCTGGGCCCTTTTGAGAACTCACCCCAGGAAAAAACAAATCACTTCCCAAATGTCTCATCAGAGTTCCTCAACTGGAGGGTGTTTCTTTAACGTTGCCATGTCAGTTTCCTCCTCAGCAAAGCTGTCAGGGTGGATCTTTGTAAAAATGAAGCAGCTTGAGTTCAGTGAGCCTTGTCTTTCCAGTGCAGGGGTTTTAATAAAGCCCCAGTGTTGCACAGTGGCCTGCCCTTCTTTTTTTTGGATGTATCCTGTAATCTCTACGGTGCAGTGAGCTTGTTAAGTTTCATGCCTGTCTTGGCTGAATATGGCATTACAGAATGATGTTCCTTATCAGACAACCTCTTTTGGGATTTCATTGATTAAATTTGCAGCTGGCTGGTTTCAGAAATGTGGCTACCAAAGCGGTAGCAGCAGGAGACATAGATAAGTATAAACTTCTTCTGTGTTGCATATCCATCACCCATATAGGTGGATCAGAAGCTATAAGTGACTCAAAATCACAAAGCAATCTTGTCGTTGAACTTCCATGTGCGGTCTTTTGAAAAGTTGGTTTCTAAAGCATTCTCACTTGGTGGTGTGTGCTAAGTAAAAATCACCTTCAGGCAATTGGGCATATTTTTTATCCACGGTTTTTCTTGTCATTTTAGAATGGTTTCCAGCCATTTTTCTGGTGTGCAAAAAGGTTAAGTATACAAAAGTGTCTTAGCAGGAAGTAAAATGTTTCTCCCATCACTTTTTAAGGTTTCTGTCCTTGCCAATAGGATTTAATTAAGCACACAAAAAGTTTCTGGTAGGCAGTAGAAAATCATGTGTTGCAAAGTCCCTTTAAGGCTCTGTAGAGCCATTGATGCATGAATCTGGCACCAGACTTCAGTGATTCCAGGTTGCTGCAGGCAGTTCACCAAAGCGGGGCAAAAAAAAAAAAAAAAAAATGGGAGGTAAGTATAGAGGTAGGTTTCGCTCTTTCTTGATTTATCAGGAGTTGGAGGCTTTCCAGAGCAGGATTAGAAGAAAGATGTATGGTAGCAGGAGCAGGCAGAATGTGCTTGAGAGTGGTGGCTCTGTTGTTTTAAGCTTTTCCATTCACTGAGAAGGAGTGTGAGCTCACTAAGGAGGTGCAGGGAGATTTGGGAGCCTCCATTTCCCCTCCTGCAGGCAAGAATATAAGGTTCAGGTGAGAAGAGGATTTAATGAAATTATGAGCAGGCTCTCCTGGGTTCAGTGGTACTTCAGGCTTTGGTCATTAAGTAGGGTTTGATTGTGCATGAGGTAGAATTCAGCCCAGAGAAGACTTTGAAGTAGTCCAGCCTAGAAATGACAAGGCTCTGGATGAGAAGTTGTGTTGCGTACTGCCTGACATCTGTTGTTGCCGTTATCTTCTGAAAAATTGCTCAGCATTTATTCAGCACAAATACAAATTTTCTTATGTATCACGGCTTATTTATTTTTAGCATGACATTGCAAAGAGTTCAAAGAGACACTCAAATATGGAATCTTATCCATTTAGATGGAAGCTGGAAGCTGACCTACTGGAGATAAAGGTCAGATTGTCCATCTTCACCATCATTTGTGTGTGTGCAGGTCTACCAGCTCTTGTTTGGTCTGTCGGAATCTAATTCATCACAAGAAAGGATGGGCACAGTTCCAGTCTTCATCATCATCCTCCTCCTCACTGACTGACTTTGATAAAGAGGTTTCAAGATTGATTTCAGATTGTCTCCTGTGTGTGTACTGGTCTGCAGGCAGAATCTCAGAAATTCAAATATTTCAAAACTGTGAAGGGACCAGTTTTGTCACTTCAGAGATGGAAATCTAAAATTTACATATAAAAATATAACAACATAAATGTTCCATATTTAATTTTTTTTTTAACATTGCTTACAATGTATGTTCTCTGTCTGTCAGTGTATTATGTGACCATAGTAAAGTGAATCTGACATTATTTTCAGCTGTTGTAAGATCTTTGCATTCATAACTCACCGCTAAAACAATAATGTTATCAGGTCAGAAAGATTCAGCTATGTATAGCAATAAAAAGTCAATAATCATGATGCT
>NW_024876903.1:0-1842 GCF_018340385.1 Cyprinus carpio
ACTTCTGGTAAAGCTGCACAACAGACTCGTTCAGTGGATCCTTGTTCTTGTCCAACCAGCCAGAAATGTTGTAGTCCACAGTTCCAGCGTAGTGGACCAGGGAGAAGATGGGCCTCAGCCTTGCCTTTGGCAGGCTTTGGTTTCTGGAAAGCATTGCACTTGCCAAGATGCTGATCATACAGCTTGTTCTTGAAGGAAGTGTCTGTAGCCTTGGGGAACATGCACTCCTCTTTCAAGGATGGAGAAGATACCCATGGGCTGTTTATAAAAGAATGTTGTTTATTACTAAAACTTGATAATTTTGAGAATGGAAAATGGAAACTGATACATTCATAAACCAGTAAAAACCTTCTCAATGAGCTCAATGCAAGCAGCCAAGTCCATGCCAAAGTCAATGAACTCCCAAACAATGCCCTCCTTCTTGTACTCCTCTTGTTCCAGCACAAACATGTGGTGGTTGAAAAACTGTTGCAGTTTCTCATTAGTGAAAGTTGATGCACAGCTGCTCCATGCTGTTGAACTGGGAGAAGAAAACAGGACTTCACGATAGCCGGGCTGAATGTGACTTCACCCCCCAGGTATAAAGAGAGATAAACTTAAAAATATTCTTACATCAAAGATCTCAAAGCCAGCAAATAATTCAGCAATAACTCAATGAAGAGAATTTCTTTTGCTGTTTTGTGTCCAACTTGCTTATCTGGTTGATACTTAATGACCATCCACAAGAACCTCCTCCCCATAGATAGATTTTGCAGCCATGCACTAACAAGAGTTTATTTTACCTGTAAGAATAGAGTGGATTTTTATTAAAACTTTCTTTGATTTGCTATATCTAGTTTCTGTAGGCTGGAACACAAAGGGACACCAATGGAGATATGTTCCACATATATTACTATACACACTCTGTGGGTACAGTTTCAGCCCTTTGGTGCACAAAACTCATTTCCAACTTTACTCTAGCCTGAGCAGCACAAAGCCTTCAGCATATCAGCAGAGTCTCAAACCCAGAAGGTAGGAGGATTTTGTGCTACTCTCTCTACTTAAAATTTGAGAAAAACAAAAACGAAAAAAAATAATTATTATTAATACCTTTTTCTAAATGAAAATAGAAATATGGATCTCTAAATCGCAGCAGCATGCATCACACACATTGGTGGTTTGGTCTCCACCTCTCTCTGTGCCACTAATAGGCTCAGCTCTGCTCCCTCCACGCTTGCTTCTGGCTTGAACTTCATAAGTGTTACTTGATGATGAAGCACAGCTCCAGTGAACTTGTAGATGCCCCATCTTCTCCTCAGCAGTGTGAAGCCTCAGGAATGTCGAGTAGCAGTCTGGAAATTTCAGGAAAAGAATCTAGCCTCTATGCATTAGCCATATTTACAATGAGTTTGTTATTTAAAAAACAGCATTGACTCACATCAGTAGCAACCAGCTCCTCTTTATCATCAATGCTTGCCACTGGCAGTCTGACCCTGAATTTTACTGATCATAAGGGTTAAGTGGTGATGGCGTCATTTCTGTAAAATATACAGAGTATTATTTATTTCATAGAATTTTACAATATTATCACACCAATACCGTGTATAGTAAAAATTAAATAAATATATGCATCTACCGATCAGCTCAGGCTTATGGTTGGTCATCATCTGGTAGAAGATGTAGTAGCCTCTCTCATCTGGAGGCTGGAATGTCACTCTAGACTTCTCCAGCAGATCTGCTGGAGAGAATGCACTTGAGTCACAATCATCTGAAGCGCGGACAGACAAATGTGCAGAATGGATAAATTAAATCATGTCCACTCTGGCATGTCTCAATATCAGCACTAGCCAGTTTTCGTTTCCT
>NW_024876904.1:0-1740 GCF_018340385.1 Cyprinus carpio
TGCTGGACCTATGATGTTTTGGCTGGTTCTTTGTTCATAGTAACCACCTTACTGATGGTCCGGACTAAAGGAGGCTCCCCTTGAGCGGGGCTCCAGTACAGCAGGGTGGGTGAGTATGTACCCTTCTGTATATGTTTATGAAAAATTGCTGGTGGTTATGTGTCTACTAATAAACTCTGTGAGTTTCCTTTACAGTGCTAAGCAGTTACGGCGTGTACTAAACACTCGTCAGCACCGGCCGTCCGGCCTTGTGCTCTGGTTTAGGCGACCGAGATCACAGGTTCTGCGGGAGCCTCGCTGATCTCAGACAGCACTGCAGGAATTTCATGGATGTCCAGCCAGGTCACCTGAGGGGCCTCCTGGCTGCTTAATGGTGCTATCGCATCCAGCGGGAAGTGGAGGTGGGTAGTTACAGAAGACTTCCTGTTACACTGCCCCAGGTGATGCTCCCCTCGCCAGAGGTGTACAAGATTAACGAGCTTTGCCTCTCCCGTGCGGTTCTTTCAGCCTCTGGCGATGCTTAGAACTCATAAGTACACACGCCAAGCTCTGTGTATCTTCTGAGACCACATGCAGGGTCAGCGCACGGAACACTTTTGTTCCCTTCTAAATCCACGCAGTGGTAAGTGTGCACGCAAAGACTCTGCGACTTTCTAAAATCCTGTACGGTGTGGTAAGGGTTACGCCAAGCATCCTCGCTCCCTTCTTGAGAGAGATGATTAGACCTGGTTCCTTTGGGCTCCATTCAGCCAGTATGTATTAGTTTATGGTATTATTTTATGACGCCCCTCAATATGAGGGGCTATTTGGGCCATTCTCTGCAGGTTTAGCAGCTCCCCAAAAATTCCAAAAGGGTCGCTTATGAGCTCGCTTACTCTGAATTCGGAGTTCTCCTCCTCATATGAGATTGAGTTCGCCATTTTTCCTCAGAAACCAGCAGCACATTTTTGAAAATGCTAAACCATTTCATCTATGAGCTGCTTCCCATCAGAGTGCCACGAGAGCCCCTCCTTAGAAGTCAGGTATTTGAAATCCATGATAGCGGTAAGTGTGCAACGGGAAGCCTTTGCATCACACTTATTTGAAAATCCACACTGTGGTAAGTTCGCGACGCTAGTACTTCTGCGTTCTTGTACCTAAATATCTTATATGGAGGGTTTGCTACGGCTGCTTCGTTGCTCCTTTTCTTGAGTGGGTAAAGCCCCCGATTTGTATACTTGGGGCAATACTCCACCCATGTATCTAGGATAAGCCTATCTAAACAGGGAATGTTGCTACTGGAGATCATGTTGAGACAGCGTCCTTCAGCCTGAAGCCTTTTGCGCGGATAGGGCTGAAAAGCTGTAGCCGACCTGTGTGACAGGCAAGACTGCGTATAAAATGCTAGGTTCCTAAGCGTATCACCTTGAAAGGAACTTTCCTGAATTCCAGCTTTAAGGCTCATTACCAGCTGGGCCGACGGAGGCTCTAACAATTAAGTTGGGTAGGTCGCTTAGGCCGCTTTGCGTACGGGGTTTGACCGACAGCGTCTACCCGTCCGGGGGGCAACTCCCAGTGAAATGGTTAGAGTTGGTACTTAGTGTTCGCCATGATTGGCTGGACTCCCTCAGCATGGCGGCGGGGCGTCTTAGCAGGAGGAGTAAAAGCGGAGACATGGACAGGCGGGGAAAGTACGGAGGACTATACGTTCCCATCGCGACCCCTAGGGGACGCAGTTCGAAGTTCCCTTGAAGGGAACGT
>NW_024876905.1:0-1849 GCF_018340385.1 Cyprinus carpio
CGGACTTTTTTTTGTGTCTTTTGGGCATTCTCAGTATTGTGAAAAGTGCATTAAAAGAGAGGAGACATCTTTGATCTCAGATGGGGGAGACGATCTCGAGACCGCTTCCTGGCGAATTGCCAAGGGATTGGATGTACAGAAACAATAAGGGATTTAATACTGAACCATATCTTAGTAACTTAGCTGGGTGGTCAGAGGGAAAAGTTCAATTGGATCCGTTTCCTCGTGAGGGGTCATTTAAAGTGAAGATATGAGAGCCAGCTAAAGCAATGATAAAATCGGCTGGGAGACCCACTTGGGACTATGATTTATGAAACAATCTATATGTTTGGGAAAAATGAACCTTATTGGGATAGAGGACCGGAACAAGGGTAAAATGAAATGAGGTGAAAACACCTTTTTCCAAAAACCTCTTGACAATCCTGTGGTGCTCCCCCTCGATATGAAAAGCTGCGAAAACCCTCGAGTCAGCCAAAAGCACTCCTAATCGACTGTATCGCATTGCAAAGGCAACAGGATGTTTTTCCTTTTGGGCAGCTTCCAGTATGGTTACAAAAATTTACTACATCTGTTATGTCTGAGCAATGGCAACTTCTAAGAATTTGGCTAATCCAAGTCGTGTCCCACACCCAGTATGTGTCAAATGTTAAGGCGTTTCAACCGGCGTACAAGAACAGTGACTGGGCGTGATTATCGCGTCATCCTGAACCTAAGACTTCGGCTTACCAGAGATTACAGCCGGAAGAGTTGATTTGAGAGATTGGGTGTTTTTGAGTCCCAGGATAAGGATTTCACCGCCAAGCTTTCAAGGGTGGGTCATTGAATGGTAATGTGTCCACTGGATCTGTTCCCACTGTAAAAATCTGCCAGAACGCCTTTTAAAAAATAGTAGAATCAGATGATGATGAGGATGGATGGGTGTGGGCTGATGCAGAGCAGCTCCAAAGAATTTTTGAAACAATTAACTGCTGCTTTTCTGGTAAAAATTGTCTCCGACTAAAACAAGATTTGTCACATGCATGCAAATACTAAACAGAAGGGTGGTGAGAATCCAGTTGTATTTTTCAATCGATTTAAAACCTAAGCTTGGATTCTGAAGAATCTGCTATTCCCTTGAATCAGCACCTTCTATCATTGTTTGTTAACACTTTCTGAATAACATTGATAAAGAAACTGCACAGCTGGCACGGTCCGGACCACCCCAAACATTAATGATACATCTGGGTGTGGATGCTTGTGGTTCTCAGAGGATTGAGTGTGAGCTTCTCGCCGCGGGCATTTGATGCCCCATCGGGAAAGACTCCCTGCAATGATGCAAACTTAACTCATGGTGTAAAAAGCGCACTCCACACAGCAGCAGGGGGGTCTAAATTTTGCTTTTACTGCGAAAGATGGCATTTCGCCAGAGTGTGCCGTATAGAAAAACGGAGCTTGACAGAAAAGAAGAACAAAGGAGGGGTAGTTGGCTTCCAAGCCACAAAGTAACAGCTCCTCCGCTGCGCGAGCAAAGCGCCGGACAACAGAAAACCAAACTACCCAACAATGGACTCCCGTATGGTTGCCCACAGAGTTTAGAGGCCCTCGTCGATGCTTAACATGATTCGTACACTATCCAAGATTAGACTGTTTGCTTTTGGTGAACTAAAAAAAAAAGTTGATCATCCACCATATGTTTTTTAATCGATACAGGAACGTCCCTGTCATCCTTCAGCAGTCGATTTTATGAGGGCTCTATAACAGGGAAAACCATCAACTCTGTGGGAATTAGTGGTGTCCCTGTACGATGTGAAATCACACCAACTTTGCCGGTGACATCTAAGATGATTCCTCTTTGTTCAAAATGCAGCAT
>NW_024876906.1:0-2621 GCF_018340385.1 Cyprinus carpio
TTTACCAGAGGAGCTCGGGTCAGTTTGTTTGGACGCTTGCTTCTCAAGCAACTACAAACACGTGTGACAAAATGTTCCACTTCCTTTTGCATGTGGGGCCAATAAAACCGACTGCTAATTAAGTGGTCAGCACCCTTTCTGCTCCCAGTGGGCCCCAATGTCTTGATGGTAATCATTATAAACGCGTCCATGGTATTGTCCTAGGCAATAAAAAAAACTGATCACGAGTTGCTTGTTTTTTTTCCGCACAAGAGACCATGTTCATCCAGGTATAATTTGCATTGCCTCATCGTCCCGAAGCCAGCTCTCTACCCTGATCCTTATGTTTCACAGGACGGGGTTTCATTTTTAGTACGTAACAGCTTCTATGATTTAAGGGTCTCTTTTGGTGCTTTTCTCAGTTACACTCCTTCGGGATCTCTGCAAATGTGAAAGTGAAAGTAGTTATATGTGAATAGTCCTCCCCTGTGTCTCGCCAGCCGACAACGCAGTTAAGTTCAATTGTTACTGTTAGGACAGTAGCCACGGGCACTCTCGAGTCCTGACTCTGTACTTACCGCCCGAACTGCTGAGGATGATAATTATAACGGACCCATGGACCTTCTGGTTTGCCCGTTTTGCAATTTTTTTCTTGAACAGGTGTTCATTTACTGGTTTGTCCGGATATCCAGCGGCATACGGCGGTACAACACAAAGCCATCAGCGTTCGTCCCCCCCAATTTGACTTTCCCTGGGCGGTGGGATATTTGGATGGGGGTAAAGATCGAAATGTCCGAGCAAGTTTCCGCAAAAAAACCCATTTGTACGTTGTTGTGGCATGTAGACTGTGGCTTTTGAACATCACATATTGTGAAGAGGTGTATTGTTCACTTGACACAGTGGAATGATGGTGCATGATAGGAATAAGTCCCTGAACGCTAATATAGCACTTCATGGCCAATGAACTCCAAACTTTCGGAGTGAAGATGGTAGTTTTTTTCTCTCCAGGGGGAGGTTGGGTTCTTGATCAAGACGCTATTACCACGACCTAACTGTCTGTGCCTTGGATTTAAAGCACCGTCCCACCGCCGTTCCGCCCGCAGCACCCGCACCGAAACCGCCTCCGCACCACCCGCCCCAAGGCCTTCCTAGTGACATACCAAGCGTTCGCAATGGAGTACCAAACGGGGTCAGGTGCCAGATCTGGATTTACCCAGAGCAGAGCACTGGTGGTGGGTTAGATAAATAATCGTAACTCCCCACAGGGCCTTTTTTATGTTCATCTGTCCACGTACTGGATGTGATGAACGCTTCCTTGGCCCTGTTTCCCTTTTTCCTTTCCGCTTCATCTGCTTTCCCCCATTGGTGTCTTTTTTTTCGGGAAACAGAGATGGAGGTGCGGCCGCGGGGGAAAAAAATTTTCAAAGTAGATCGGTAGAGGAGGCGAAAATCCCTAACAACTTTCCCCACCTCACCTACTGTCTTAGGGGTCCTTTCTTTCAGTGCTTGGACAGGAGCAACGTCAGCCGGGTCCATCGTGTACCCATCTTTTGTCACCAGCCTCCCTAGGAATCGTACCTGATTTTCGTAAACCCCGTTTACGATTTTTGAGGCTTAAATTTGACACCAAAATTTGGATAACACTACAGCCCCTTTGTCTAATGTCCTGAAGGGTTTAGCTCAAATGTTTTAGAATGAAAATAAAATTTTAATCCAAATATGGTTTGACATACCTAATTTACGCAATTTCTCTCACAGGCACTCCTCCATGCTCCCTTTGGAATTTAGCATGGGGCAAATTTTACCAAACCGAAAGGGCCCCTCAACCCCATTCTAAAAGTCCCACGGGTAGAATGAAGGGAGTGAGAGGTCAAAGGGTGGATTCTTCTAAAAAAACGCCTGTTGATAGTCTTTGCCTTGATACAAGGACTGAAAACCAGGGGGTTGCCCCGCCAAAAGTCGAAACATGTCCTGTTTTGCGGGGACTAGGTGTCCTATCTGGAATGGATTTCTTTTTGTTTAAACCCTCCCCGATAGTCACAGCAGAGGCGGATAAGTTTCCCCCCTTTTACGCACACAGCTACTGGGGGAAGAATATGGTACTTTAAATTTAGTAATCCCCCCCTTATTAACAGATCCTCCATTATTCCTTTCAACCTCCCCTGCGAAGTGGCTTCGGGACTGACATGTTGGGGTGCCCTTTCCCCAAAATTTTGGGATCATGGAGGCGGGGGTTTTTTTGCTGGGGAGATGGAAAAACCCTCCTACATCGCTGTCATTCCCCGAGCAAAACCCCCACTCTCCTTTCCCCTTAAAACTTTCCCCTTTACCTTCTGCTGCTGTTCAGGTTTTTTAGGTGACAAAGCATACAAAGGGGGTCCCATATTTCTTTTTTTAACCCTTTAAAAAAATTTATTTGCCCTTTTTTGTAGATTGTCCCCGACTTTTTCACCAACTTTTTTGGGAAAGGCTTTTTGGGTGGTTTTTGAGCAACGTTGCACATGCAAACCTTTTTTTGAGCGGGCAAAAGGTCTCCCCCTCGGCAGGGTAGATGTCTTTTTCTCGCTGTATATGCCCCGAACTCTGCCCGTTGAGGCATTTCAATGTCCCCCATGAGTAAGTATCTTGATCACAGATACAGA
>NW_024876907.1:0-2023 GCF_018340385.1 Cyprinus carpio
ACAGAGGAGCATACAACAGTGTAAACAGAAAGAATACAAATACATATTACCTTAAGATCACAAACAATACTGAAAACTTTCTAAATTAGCCAGCCTAATTAGTATTCAGAAACTATGTAAATACCAATTTATGAAAGTATACATATGACACCTTATGAGTATCTATATTATTTATATAATTTAAACCACGCTTCAAATAATCCATTAAACATTAATAACACAACTTGACATTGGCTTGAAAAAGCCTGAACCTGTTTCAGACTTGAACTCGGTCTACAGTAGGCCAGCTGCAAGATATGTCAGAACGTGTCACAAGGCTAGGCTATTGCTCTGACATACCAGCTAATTTTTCATCATTTATTTTGTCTATGGATCATATAATTTCTTACAGATTTCTGCTTGTTTGAAATCAGATATAAAGTGTAACTGTATTTGAATGCAAGAGTGCCAGTGGACTTTTCTCAGAATTGTGAGATAAAAAGTTGCAATTGTCAAACCCTGGACAGGAAAATATCAGCTTACAATTCAGACATATTTCTTTGCAACTGTGTGTTTATACACATGAAACAAAACTTAATACCACCTTCGTGAAATTTAAGACCAAAACCTGTGATGGAAATACACATTATATTAAATGCATGTGTGATATTCAATGCATTTAATGTAAAAAGCAAACAAAGAAAATATCCTCCTGAGACCTAAACTTGCATAACCTTTTGTTCTATATTTCATAACATAGCTGAGAAATGTCTTTATACAACGTTGGTTAACAAAACTACGGAAACCTAAAAAATTGAATGAAAAAAAATCTCTAATGATGTTCCTCTCATGTCATTTTATTGCATTTCTTTTTTCTCTTTTCTTTATTTTAACAAAAACAAAAATGTCCCCTACAGTGTAATGTGTAATGACAATAAAAGCCTAATTTCTAGAAAACTTTTTTTCCCCTGGTTATCAGGGATGATATCATCACTGTCAAAAATGCTATTCCCTATTACCATACAATGAACTTTTCATACCAGCACAATATCCCATATACAAATATCCCCTCACAAAACTGCATCAACAATACTTTGGTGGTATAAACTATAATAAGTATTATACTGATATCTGTACCTTCTATCAGCTTTACATACTCTAAATCTTCTTATGTTTTTCGACATTTACTCCAGGATGTTATTTACCTTACTGAAGGCCAATATTTTTCTAACCTTATTAAATGTATATCATCTTAATGTGAAATTAGCAAATTAAATTTATACAGTGCCAAATTAAAACTGCAATAAATTTTTAATAGGCCTATACAAAAAGATCATATTTTTAAATACACTAAACCACCAGTAGAAGATGGGAATTCACTTATTCATTTAACTGATTGGTAGGTCTTCAAAAACACTACTGAAACAATGCAGAGTGTTGCTTGAAGAATGTGAAATACTTCTGCTGTCATCTTCCTTGGAACTACAGGCTTTTCAATAAATTAGAATGTTGTGAAGAAAGTTCATTTATTTCAGTAATTCAACTCAAATTGTGAATTGGTGGGTTTTTGTTAAATGTGAGCCTAAATCATCACAATTAAAAGAACTAAAGACTTAAACTACTTCCAGTCTGTGTAATTGAATTTATTTAATACACCAGTTTCCCAATTTGAGTTGAAACATTGAAATAAATGAATGTTTCCACGCCATTACTCTAATTCTATTGAGAATACCTGTAGTTTCATACTTGGATGAACAGAACAAAAACAGAATCAATATTGGGTGTCTAAAATCAAGGTGTAATATTTGTACTCACTTAAGTATTCTGCAAAAAAAATAGCTCCCTGTCATGGTATGTTGCTTAAATACATCATGTTAGAAATAAAACTAAACCTGTTGAATTTTTTACCTCAGTATGTTTCTATTTCTGTGAATTTCTTTATGAGTGGAAGTAGCCACATTTCATTTCCTCCATGAAGTCTCTCTACAAACAGTCAGGCAGCGCAAGCCTCAGCAGCAACTGTTTGTGCTGAATGTAAAAAAAA
>NW_024876908.1:0-1904 GCF_018340385.1 Cyprinus carpio
AGCTTCTTAAATATGAATTAGGGAAATTCTTAAGAAAATTTGGAAGTAATATAGCAAAACAAAACAGATTAATTGAAGATGAAGTTCTTTCACAGCTTTCTTCTTTATCAGTTGGGGAACCATTGACAGAGACTCAAAACACTGAATTACTCTAATCTGCAGAATAAATTAGATGGCCTGTACAGATCCAAAGCTAAGGGAGCATATGTTAGATCCAGGAAAAAATGGCTGGAAGAAGGAGAACAGAACTCAGCCTATTTCTTTAGGTTGGAAAGATCCAATGCTATGAATGTCTCTATAGATCGTCTCCAAACAAATGATAGAGTTCTTGATAAGCCTAAAGAAATAGCTACTTATTGTTCCAAATTCTATAATAACTTATATACATCAAGATATTATTTGTGTCAATCAAAATAAAGTTATTTCATTAGAAGATAAAGAAGCTTGTGACGATGATATATCTCAATCAGAAATTGAACAGGCAATTAGAAGTTAAAAAAAAAAATAATAAAAGTCCAGGCAGTGATGGTCTAACCGCTGAGCTATATAAGATGTTTGTTAAAATTATCTCCCTTTCTTATTAAAAAGTGTTCAAAGAAAGTCTTGAATTTGAAGCACTTCCACCAACCATATTAATAAAGGAGTTATCACCCTGATACCCAAACCCAACAAAGATAAAGAGTGTCTAGAAAACTGAGGCCAATCACCCCTCTTAAATAATGATTACAACAATTTTAGCTTCAGTTTTAGCAAGAAGAATTAAAGATGTCCTTAACTCTATTATTGATGAATCACAATCAGGTTTTATGGAGAAACGTCATATTACAAATAACATAAGATTAATCTTAGATCTTCTAGATTACGAGGAATCTCATTCCTATGCAACAGTTTTCATGCTTTTCTTAGACTTCTACAAAGCCTTTGATTCGCTACTTGAGCACAAAGTTCATATTTCAAGCTCTTGACAAATTTGGGTTTGGAGATCATTTCTGTAAAGCCATCAGGACATTATACAGAAATAACAGTAGTGTTATTAAGTTAAAATTTGGAACCTCACCAAGATTCAGTTTGTCAATACGTGGAGTAAGACAAGGCTGTCCTATATCTCCATATTTATTCTTACTTGCCTCTCAGTTTTTAGCTCTGCATATCTTACTAATAGTTGCAAGGTACCGCCACCTGGATCTATGAACAATTATTATTAGCCAGCTGGCTGGTGATTTTCACTTTTATTTCTGAATGACGCCTCTCAGATCCCTTTAGCTCTAAGATTGATTGAGTCCTTTTCCAGAGCTTCAGGTCTCCATAGCAAATATCAACAAGGAGTGTGAGTTAATGTCAATCAAAAAACCCTGTGATCTTCCATTTATTTGCTTAACATTCCTGTGAAAGATCAAGTTACATACTTAGGAATTTTAATTAATAAAGACCAAAAACAAGATGTAAAATAAATTTTTGACCCTTTAATAGTGAAAACCTAAAGAAAACTCACAACTCATGGCTGCAGGAGAGATTTGTCACCGAGAGGAAGAATTTTACTCTCTAAAAAGCCGAAGGATTGTCTCGACGACTTATGCTGCTCTCTTTCCTTGGGGTTGATAAAGACACTGAAAAAATTGATAGCATGTTAAACAATTTTGTTTGGAAAAATAAAACTCACTATGTTAAGAAATCTGTAATAATGAACCAAACTAAGCGGGGGGGACTGGATTTTTGTAGATTTTGCACCTAAATAATACTTTTTAAAATTAATTGGCTGAGAATTTTCTTGGAAATCCCTCCTCACTTTGGAATATTATCCCTTATTATATTTTCTCTAAAGTTGGTGGCCTGAATTTCCTTTTACTTTGTAATTATAATGTTTTAAAAATCCCTATCAAACTTTCTAATTTTCATAAGCAGAT
>NW_024876909.1:0-1664 GCF_018340385.1 Cyprinus carpio
AAAGCATGCTACTAATGCCGTAAAAAAGGAAGTTGCTGTAACTCAGGCAAGCAATGATCAATCTGCCCCAAACTTCAAACGTTTGACAAGAGTCCTGTCCGGAACACATCAACATGCCCTTATTCGGGTTATAGTCATAGCGCCACCTTCTGGGAACAGGAAGTGTCATGTTTAACACTGTTATGGACTCCTGGCAACATATTAAAAGTGTCAGGAAGTCCTAAATACACTGGCAACATGTTAAAAACATACTAAAACATGCTAGTAGCATTTAGCTAAGTGCTAAAAAATCATGCTACTAATGCTGAAAAAGGAAGTTGCTGTACTCAGGCACCAAATCCGATCTGCCCCCTAACCCTTTACAAATTTCACAAGAGTCGCATCCTGAAACATCATCATGCCTGTTTTTGATATTCATAGCGCACCTGATGGCAACAGGAAGTGGCTGTTTAACACTGTTATGGACTCCTTGCAAAATAAATAAAAAGCATCAACGTGGTAAATAGGCTGGCAAAATTCTATAAATGCTTAAACGTACTAGCAACACTTAGCTCAGTGTAAAAAGCATGCTATTAATGCAGTGAAGTAGAACATTACTGTAACTTCATTGAATACATGTGCAATCTGCCTGTCCTGGCCTGAAGATATCTACATGCTCATATTTGGTTATAGTTATAGTACCACCTACTGACAACTTAAGGAAGTGATGACATGTTTTAATACTTTTATGCACTATTAGCAACACAGTAAATATGCCATTGTGTGCAAATCATGCTAGAAATATTCTCAAACATGCTATGGAAACACTTACTATGTGCATAAAGGATGCCAGTAATACTATGAAAACAGGAAGTTGTTTAACTCTTTCATACAATCCCAATCTGCCTTAAAATTTCACATGTTTTTATAAGAGTCTGGCCTGAAGACATCTAAAGGCCAATATTCAATTATAATTATAAGAAACCACCTGCTGGCAACGGAAATGACTTATTTTAAACTACAAACATGCAATATCCGGTCTGCCAAAGTTCTTGTGTTTGATATACATCCTGGCCTGAACTCATCTTTGGTAATATTTGTTATAGTCTTGCTCCACCTGCTGGCAACAGAAATTGCTTCTTTTTACACTAACTTAAACATGCAATGTCAATCTGCTAAAACTTCACATGTTTGATAAGACTCCTGACCTGAATAACAGCCTGATATGCCCATATTCAGTTATAGTCATAGCGCCACCTACTGGCAAACAGGGAAGTGATATATTTTTACACTGTAACAAACTACCCTGAGAAATTTTATGACATAACATAAATTTTTTTTTTTCAGTCACTCTATTCTAAAGGTACGCAAAGCGATGTTAAATTGTGAAGAAGATCTTGAGTTTTCATAGCAGCGGTCCATATCGCCGTGATGAAGTTCGATAAGTCGCCATGGGAATAAAGATGTTATAACTCAGGCATAAATGTCCGGATCTTCCCCAAACTTCACATGTTTAATAAGATTCCTGGCCTCAACACACCTGAAGGCTGGACACTCCATCGGGTGGAAAATGGCTCGACATAGCTTCACCTATACAGATTCAACGGAGTGCCGAGCTATGTTTCACGACACATGCAATGCAAAATCGGTACACACATGTAACACACACCAATACCTACAAAAAG
>NW_024876910.1:0-1590 GCF_018340385.1 Cyprinus carpio
TAGACTAGAAATGTGTGTGTGAGGGCCCCATAAGGCCTAGACTGGAAATGTGTGTGTGAATTCATTCATTTGAGGGGAGGGCCCCCATAAGGCCAAGACAAAAGAAATGTGTGTGTGTGTTAGAGCTTAACTGTGAATTTGTTCATTTGAGGGGAGGGCCCCATAAGGCCAAGAAATAGCGTGTGTGTGTGAGGGGGCCCCCCATAAGGCCTAGATATGTGTGTGTGAAGCTTAACTGTAGATGTATCATTTGAGGCTTGAGGCCCCCATAAGGCCAAGAGCATGAGGAAATCACGACTAGGTGAATAGATTGTGATGACAGTCGAGCCCCCATAAGGCCTGGAGCCTGTGTGAGGGCCCCATAAGGCCTAGACTAGAAACGCGTGTGTGTGGAGCCATGACATGCAGCATGAGGGCAAGACTAGAATAGATTGTGATGACAGTCGACATTACTCCTTTACCTGCGTGACGACAGCATCTTTGTTGGAGGCATCATGGGAAGAGTGATCTTGCTAGATGTTTGGTCTCTATAACAGAAGTCTGCTGCTTTGGCTCCTGGGAAATCACACAAAAAACAACAGAAACCAAAGTTAACAAAAGTTAGCTCATGTGAAAAACAGTTTCTCATCTAGCACAGCTGGAAATATAAGAGCATGCACTTTCTTTTCTAGACGTGAACAGCAAGTGTCACAGCAACAAATAAGATGTTGCAAATGCAGTACATCCAAAAATACTGATTCTGAGAACATGCAGCAGCTTGATCAGGAAGTAAAGGAATTACACCTGCAATTACATACTCAGTTTAAATATTGACAGGTGTTGTCCCAATGATGTAAAATCACTAAGAGTGAGATCCATAATGCGAGGGCCCCATAAGGCCTAGACTGGAAATGTGTGTGTTTCTGAGCTTAACTGTGAATTCATTCATTTGAGGGGAGGGCCCCTATAAGGCCAAGACAAGAAATGTGTGTGTGTGTGTGAGGGCCCCTATAAGGCCTAGGACTAGAAACGTGTGTGAGCTGCATGCAGCATGAGTGGGCAAGACGGAATAGATTGTGATGACAGTCGACATTACTCCTTTACCTGACGGCTGGCATCTGTTGGAGGCACGGGAAGAGTGATCTGTTAGGGATGTTTGGTCTCTATAATAGAAGTCTGCTGCTTTGGCCCTGGAAATCACACAAAAACAACAGAAACCAAAGTTAACAAAAGTTAGCTCATGTGAAAACAGTTTCTCATCTAGCACAGCTGAAATATAAGAGCATACACTCTTCTTTTCTAGACGTAACAGCAAGTGTCACAGCAACAAATAAGATGTTGCAGTAGTACATCAAAAATACTGATTCTGAACATGCGGCAGCTTGATCAGTGTTGAATTACACCTGCAATTTACACTAGTTTTAAATATTGACGGGTGTTGTCCCAATGATGTAAAATCACTAAGAGTGAGATCCATACGTGAGGGCCCCATAAGGCCTAGACTGGAAATGTGTGTGTGTGAGGGCCCCATAAGGCCTAGACTGGAAATGTGTGTGTGTGAGCTTAACTGTGAATTCATTCATTTGAGGGGAGGGCCCCATAAGGCCAAGA
>NW_024876911.1:0-1321 GCF_018340385.1 Cyprinus carpio
CTCCTACAACATCCTCAACTGCAGTGCCAGTTTCAACAACAACTGATGCATCAACAACAACAATGTCTGACACCACAACAACAACAGCAACAAACTGATACAACAACAACTTTGGCTCTCACTGACCACTGCTCCCAGCAATCACTCTAATATTGCACCAGATTTCAAACAGCTGAGCAACAGCCACAGCTGCAATCACAGGCACCACAGGCAGCAGCTGATGCAACAATAGCAGTTTTTGAAGCTTCCCACAGCCACATCTCTGATGATGTCGACCACTGCTTTTCCAGCATCAACATCTGATGCCAGTAACCACAGCTATACTGACACCACAGCAACGAAACTGATACAACAAGCTTCTTTGGCTCACTAAAAGCCACCTTTCCAGCATCACTCAGCGCGTTTGAACCAGCGCGTCAGCAGCAATCTGATGCAAGCAGCAGCAAAAGTGTTCCTGATACCACAGCGATGATAAGATACAGCAGCAACAGCTTTGAGCGCCACGCCGCTGCTCCTACAAGCATCACTCCAGCTGTAGTACGGTTATCAGCAGCAGCACGGATGCATCCTTAGCAACTCTGTCTGACACCACAGCAACAACAACAGCTGATGCAACAACAGCTTTGGCTCTGCGCAGCCACTGCTCCAGCATCCGCTAATATTGCACCGAATTTCACCAGCTGAAACGCTTAACCACAGCTCTGTCTGACACCGCAGCAACCTTTGATGCAACAGCAATTTTGGCTTCCCGCAACCGCATCTCTGATATGGTACTATAGCACAGCATCAGCATCTGATGCAGCAGCCACAGCTATGCCTGACACCACAAGCAGCAACTCGCTACAACAACATCTTTGGATTCCACAGCCACCTTTTCCTACATCACTCCAACATTTGAACCGCGTCCAGCAACATCTGATGCTTAGCAACAACAAGTATTTCCTACAGTGCACAAGCAATGATAGATGCAGCAGCAAATTTTGCGATCGCACAATCACTCCTACAAGCATCACTCCAACTGTAAGTGCCAGTATCAGCAACAGCTGATGCATGATGCCGTAACCACAACTATGCCTGGGCACCACAGCAACAACTGATGCAACAACATCTTTGGATTCCCACAGCCACCTTTCCAACATCTCACGTTTGAACCAATCAGCAGCATCTGATGTAGCAACAACAAGTATTCCTGATACCACACAATGATAGATGCAACACACTTTGGCTTCCACAATCACTCCTACAGCATCCTCAACTGTAGTGCCAGTTTCAGCAACACTGATGCATCACAACAACTCTGTCTGACACCACAAGCAACAAC
>NW_024876912.1:0-1630 GCF_018340385.1 Cyprinus carpio
AGGGCCTTTAGTACAACTGCACTAGACTTCCATGAAAAAGATACATCAACATCTTTGCAAGAGTTCATGATAAACATGAGACATGGGGTTGGTTTGATCTGGCACAAGCAGCCATTGAATCACATTCAGACTTCATAGCCACGCCCTAGCAACCAACAGAGCTACCTAGCAACCATTGCAGAGACTATATCTTCAATCGAAATGCATAAGGCATGGGGTTGGTTTTATCATTCATAACAAGCACCTTTGGAGTATCATCATTGGCGGCTGCCAGGCCACCCCCCTGGCAGCAAACACAGTACCTAGCAACCATTTTTGCCAAGATCTATATCTCTGCTTCTGAGCAATGTACAGACATGGGGGTTGGTTTATATTGTCAAGCAGCCTTATGAGTATCATCATTGGCGGCTGCAGGAAGCCCTCCCCTGCTTTTGGCTTAAACACGGTACCCTGCGCCAGCTTAAAATTTTTACCCAAGATCTGTACTCTCTGCATAAGAACGTAATGGGTTGGTTTTATATTGTCAGAAGCAGCCTTTGGGTATCATCGTGGCGGCTGCCAGGCCACTCCCAGCAGCCAAACAGAGTACCCTAGCAGCAAAATTTTGCAGAACCTATATCTCCTGAGATGGAACATCGTGAGCATGGCGATTGTCTTTTTGACTCATGCTAGCAAGCTGGAATTCCAACACACATCGTAGCGGTGAATGTTTGTGCTAATAGTGGGTAGCTAAGTCAACAAAATGGGCTCGCGTGCTGAGACTCTATAAGAAGAGTGCTATGACTTAGGCTGAGCAACTATATAATCGGGATATGCGACATTGTGCGCTACAGCGGTTGCGAAAAAAATGTGTGAAAATATCTCATAGACTTAACGGCGTGGAAAGGCAATTATCTGACATCATATGCTTTGGATCAGAAAGACATATGAGAAGCTTGAGGGAGTAGAGCTCTTTTTATTTCGGCCTATCAAAGCAGTCCATAAGTGAGTCACATAGCAACTGCTTTTAGCGCAAACGCCCTACTTGAAAACACTTTAAGCACCCTGGCACGGCGCACTTTAGCCGCTGGTAACCGCTGGTACGCCCAGCGGCACCGCGCAACGGCGCCCCGGGGTTGCCGCCCAGCAACTGCCCTTAGCAGCCCGCTACAAAACACTAAGCAGCGCTGTATACGCGGTTAACGGCCGCACCATAGCTGACTGGCGGCCACGCGCTTGCAGCACTTGGCCGCCTGGGTAATCACAGCGGCAAACCACAACAGCCGCTGCAAAACGCCCTTGGCGGGCGGTGAACGCCACTGCAACTCACTCATTTTCTTCAGAATGTACATTCTAGTTAGTGGTGCTTGCGAGGCAAAAAGCATCATATGATATCTCATGCTTATTATTCTTCTTTTCTTCCTCGATTCATTTAATTCGGCGTAACTAAATTATGATTTTTAATACGTTATAAAAGTCGTCGGTAGTATTTATTAGAGATGGTGACGCTCGCGAGCTTTTATAAGCGATCGAGATGCGATGTTGGAAGAAATAGTCGTGAAAAATCAGCATAGACAATGCATTCGGCCAACTTTGACGGATCGTAGCTCAGAGAGAATTTGGCAGAAACATGTGAATCACCACATTTGGA
>NW_024876913.1:0-1846 GCF_018340385.1 Cyprinus carpio
GATGGTCAGTATGGCTTTAGGTCCAAAAGAACTACCTCAATGGCAATAAATGAAGCTATTGAAGAAGTCACTAATGCACTGGAGCAAAAGAAGTATGCAGTTGGTATCTTTATTGATCTAAAAAAAGCCTTTGACACTATTAATCACTCAATTCTATTAAAAAAGATGGGAAGATATGGAATTAGGGGCCTGGCTGGAGATTGGTTAAAAAGTTATTTAACAGGGAGGTCACAGTTTGTTAAAATGGGTCAGTATTTATCAGATACTCTTGGCATTGTTTGTGGTGTCTCCCAGGGGTCAGTATTAGGGCCAAAACTGTTCAATGTGTATATAAATGATATGTTTAATACATCCAAAGTACTGAAATTCATACTATTTGCAGACGACACAAATATATTTTACAGTAGTGATGATTATAATGAGCTCGTAAATACAGTAAACAGGGAACTAAAGATAATAAAAAAGTGGATGGACACAAATAAATTATTCCTTGAATATAAGCAAAACTAAGGTAATGATGTTGTGTACAACAAATGTCTGAATAAGTATTATTGATGGTATCAAGTGAAGGCCTTGAGTGAGTTAGAATTTTTTTGGGAATAGTGATGATAAATTGTCTGGAAGCCCATGTCAGATACATAAAAACAAAAAAAAAAAAAAACTTCAAAAAAAAAAAAGCCCCCTCAATTATAAATAAAGCAAAAACTATACCTTGATGAAAATGCACTCTGTAATTTTTATACTGCAACCCTGGTACTACCATACCTTACTTTTTGTGTTGAAGTGTGGGGGAAATACTTCACCAGAATACAATAAAATCCTGATTATATTGTAGAAAAGAGCCTGAGAATCACCAAGGTTGGTTTTCAGTCATACTATAATCTGTTTATCAAGAGTCAAAGCTGCTAAAATTTGATGATCTTGTAAAATATAATACATCAATAGTCTTATATAAAGCATTTAACAAATTATTACCGCCTAACTTACAGCGTTTTTTTAAAACTCCAGTGCGAGCTCATAACTTGAGAGGTTTTGGACATTTTTCATTACCGAGGAGCCCAAACCACTCGTAAATATAATTGTGTGTCTGTATGTGGAGTGAAACTCTGGAACAAACTGGACTTGCAACAAAAGCAATGCCAAACTATTCATCAATTTAAATTGTTATATAAACATTGGGTCTGGTTAAAATACAGAGATGAGGGTCTTTAACTTAAATTGCTGTTGTATTCTGTCTCATAGTGTGAACATGTGCTCAGTGTTTCCTTACCATCGTTGGTATATTGTCCATTACAATTGTTGGCATTGTTTATTTCTGTTACATTGTAGTTAAATTGATGTTGTACTCTGGCTCATAGTGTTAATATGTGCTCAGTGTTTTCTTACCATCGCTGGTATATTGTCCATTACCATCCGTTGGTATATTGTCCATTACCATCGTTGGTATATTGTCCATTACATGTTGGTTATGTCCATTACATTGTTGGCATGTTTATTCATTAACTGTTGTTACTGTTGTTATAAATATTATTTGTTACTTGTGGTAACGCCACCATGATATAACATTTGTAAATAATCCGTGAGCAAAATAACGATGAAGCTTAGTTATTAATTACTAAATGGGGTGGGATTAAATAAGTTGTCTTCTTCCCACTCCCTTTCAGGCAGAATTCGATCGTCATATTGAATACTGTATACTGTATATTCTGTTTTTTTCTTTTTTTTCCCTTTTTCTTTAACTATATTTGTCTGCCTTGTACTTTTTGTGCAATTGCCTGGAATAAATGAATTAAAAAAAAAAAAAAAAATGATCAGCTGACTTCTCAGATCACATTGCTAAATGTAA
>NW_024876914.1:0-1861 GCF_018340385.1 Cyprinus carpio
AAACCATGAATTTCCATTCTATCTTTCTTTACATGGGCTATTTCCATCATCTTAACAGATGTGCCCCTTTCAATAATCAAAACCCTAACCACCCCAATTTTCAAAATCTCTAGGAATTACTCTATCACTCACTGACTGACCAGAAAACTCTGGAGTGTCTCCATTGAATATATAAGGGCATATGGCTGTTGTTAGGGGGTTTGACTTCTTCTACCCATCTCTAAGCTATTATTATAATTCCATTATTTTGATAGATATTACCCATTCTTCATATTTTACAGTGACCACTTTCTGGATATTTTGAACCATTTGTATAGATTTTAAAATAACTATATGGAGATAAGCATTTTACGGTAACTCTGAGATCAGACCACTAAGGGTGACACTTGGGCTATGTTATGTCAATGGTGGGGTTGGAACTAATGTCTGCTGAACACCCCACACTCCAGGACTGGATTTGAAGAGCCATGGCCTGCACCCACATTACACTATATTTGGGACACCCCTCCAAATCATTGAATTTGGGTGTTTCAATCACTTCCATGGCCACAGTTGTATAAAATCAAGCACCTAGGCATGCAGACTGCTTCTACAAACATTTGTGAAAGAATAGGTGCAAGCTCTCAGGAGCTCAGGTGAATTCAAGCGTGGTACCAGATTTCCACCTGTGTAATAAGTCAATTTGTGAAATTTCCTCACTACTTAATATTCCACGGTCAACTGTTAGTGGTATTATAACAAAGATTATAAATTATAAATGTACTGTATATAATTGTTTTAATGATTGTACAGATTTATTTACAAGTGTACAGTTTATTATGTAATCTACAGATGCACAATTTATATTTATTACATAATTCATTATATTCACAATGATACTTGTATGTATTTTCCAATTCATAACTCATATAGAGATTACCTATGTGGGTACTACCTTGGGCCCATGTATGCAATCTATATGGGACTGATTGTGTTTACCAATGTCTGACCCATATGGTTTATCAAAGTGGGCCCCTATATGTTTCCCTCCATTCATAACCAATATAGAGATTACCATGTGGGTATTACCTTGGGACCATGGTAGGCAGCCTATATGGGACTGTTTGTGTTTGCCCATGTTTGACCCATATGGTTTTGGTTAAGCGGGGCCCCCAAATGTATTTACCCATTCAGAACCCATCTAGAGATTACCTATCTGGGTACTACCTTGGGCTCATGTAGGAAACCTATATGGGACTGATTGTGTTTGCTCCATGTCTGACCTATATGGTTTATTAAAGTAGGACCCCATATTTATTTCCCCATTCATAGTCCATAAAGAGATTACCTATGTGGGTACTACCTTGGGCCCATGTATACCACCTATATGGAACTGATTGTGTTTGCCCATGCTGACCCATATGGGTTATCAAAAAGTAGGCCCCAGTATTTATTTCCCAATCTTATAGTCCATCTAGAGATTTACCTATGTGGGAAAATGTAACCTTGGGCCCATGTAGTGCAGCCATATGGGACTGATTGTGTTTGCCAATGTCTGACCCATAAGGTTTATCAAAGTGGGCCCTATTTGATTTCCCCCATTCATAACCCATATAGAGATTACCTCATGGGTACTACATTCAGCCTCATGTGTAGGCAGCCTATATGGGACTGTTTTTGTTTGCCCATGTCTGACCCATATGGCTTGCCCAAGAGGCCCCATATGTATTTACCCATCTGTGTCCTGGCCCAGAGATTACCTATGTGGGTACTCACCGTAAATCAGAATCAGGAATCAGGAAAGAGCGACACATGTTACATACAAGCACTGTTTTAGTGACATAAGCTTCCTGTGCACACAAAGAGCAACAACACACAGTCA
>NW_024876915.1:0-1984 GCF_018340385.1 Cyprinus carpio
TAACTCAGGCTAGCAATATCCGATCTGCCCCAAACTTCACTCCAAATCCAAACATGCCGTATTTGATTATAGTCATAGCGCCACCTGATGGCAACAGGAAGTGGCATGTTTTAACACTGTTTTGGACTCCTTGCAAAATAATAAAAATCATCAACATGTGTTAAATAGGCTGGCAGGGGCTCCCTAGAAGCATGCTTTTAAACATGTTAGCAACATCTCTAGCTCAGTGTTAAAGCATGCTATTAATGCAGTGAAGTAGAACATTACTGTAACTCCTACATACTATGTCCAATCTCTGCCCCAAGCTTCACAAGTTTGATTAGAGTCCGGGCCTGGAAGAGATCTAAGATGCTCATATTTTTATTATAGCTATAGTGCCAATCACTGACAACAGGAAGCACATATGTTTTTATACTTTTATGCTCTATTACAAATACCCGTAGTGTTATGCCATTGTAAAAGCACCATGCTTAGAAATATTTCTCAAACATGCTAGCAACACTTACTATGTGCTAAAGGATGCTATTAATACTATGAAACAGGAAGTTGTTGTAACTCATGCATACAATGCCCAATCTGCCCCCAAATTTCACTGCGTTTTATAAGAGCCCTAGCCTGAACACATCTAAAGGCCAATATTCAATTATAATTATAGTACCACCTGCTAGCAACAGGAAATGACTTATTTTAAACTAACTTAAACATGAAATGTCTGATCTGCCCTAAACTTCACATATTTTGATAAGATTCCCTAGTCTCCAACAGATTTTTAAAGGCCAATGGCTAATTTATAATCCTACAGTTTTCTCACCTGCTGGCGACAGGAAATTACTTTTTATTTTAAAACTAATCAGCTTTAAAACATGTGCAATATTACCTGGTCTGCCCAAAGTTCTTGTGTTTGATATGGGTCCTAGCCTGAACTCATCTTTAGGCCAATATTTGCTTATAGTCTTATCTCCCACCTGCTGGCAACAGGGAAATTACTTTTTATACACCTAACCTAAACATGCACTAGCTGATCTGCCCAGCGAAACTTTGCATGTTTGAAGTAAGAATCCTAGCTCTGAAGACATTTATATGCCGAGTATTCGGGTTAGTAATCCTAAGCCTCACCAGTTGGCAGCAGGGCCGTGTGGTACAAATGTTTACCTTTTTATAAGCATATGGCCTAGCATTGGCTGTTCTTCCTATGGCCACCGGGTTGGTGTAGAGCTCGTGGTCTGAGGGGGTTCTTCTATCGCTAAGCTTTTTGTAGCTTTAATTAGGCCCGAGCACGGCAGTGCGAGGACCCTGTGGAATGCTCCGTTTATTCTTCTTCTTCTTCTTCTTCTCCGCAATGAGACGCATTTTTGAGGCCCTAAACATGCTCCAAAACTCACAAACTTTGCACACGCATCAGAAACTGGCGAAAATTACATCTGATATAGGTTTCAGAAGTGGGTGTGGCAAATGGCTCGATAGCGCCACCTATTAAATTTCAACGACTGCGCCTCGCGCTACGTTTCACGTACATGCATGAAAATTGGTACACACGTGTAGGCACACGATTATCTACAAAAAAGTATCTTGGTACAAAATCCAAAACCCAACAGGAAGTAAGTTATTTTGAATTTCCTGTAGGATTTTTGTGCAGTTTTTGCCATTTCCATGCCTCGTACTTTGACGAACTCCTCCTACAGTTTTAATCGGATTGTCTTCAAATTTGGTGAGGGTCATCATAAGACCTTTGTGATGTTAAATTGCGAAGGTTTTGAGTTTTCGTCAAGGGGTGTGTCCCTGGCGGCCTGACAAAGTTTGATGTTCGCCGTGAAACAGGAAGTTGCTGTAACTCAGGCAAGCAATGTCCGATCTGCCCCAAACTTCACATGTGGTGATAGGTGTTCTATCCTGAACAAACACCATGACCAAATTCAGTTATAGTCATAGCGCCACCTGTGGCAACAGGAAGTGACATGGTTTAAAACTGTTTATGGACTCCTAG
>NW_024876916.1:0-1750 GCF_018340385.1 Cyprinus carpio
ATATAATTAATAATAATTAGTGTCATTAGAATATTTAGTGTCATTGAAAAATAAACTAAATGCCGTTAATGCATAGTGTATTATTTGGATAATGGTGATCTGGATTCCTTGCCTAGTAGGATGATCGCCTTATTTGATTCTTTGGCCTTGCGACTTTAACCCTGCTGGGGGAGGGGGCGCGATGCCTCAGAAATACAGAGGACTCAGCAGATAGGGCAGCAGCGCCGTTCTGTGTTCGTTATTGATAATATATCCCCTAACAGGTTCATGATATTAGTAGAATTGTAGTTGAAAATACGCACTTTATAAGTCAAGGCGTAAAAATGGCAAGTGTCATTGTTGAAGTGTATGCATTGTGTCTTTATGTTTAAACGTTCGGTTCAAGTTTACGCGTGTGTATCACGTGTAACAACTGGTGAATGCTAAACTGATGGCAGCGACCATGCGGTCCATAGAAAATGGGACAACTGAGTGACCATGAAATACACTATGCTGTTTTTGAGAACAATATCTCCAACAATGAAGTTACAGGTGATACAGTAAGCAAAGAAAAGTAATCTGTTGATTCATAAGAGAAACTGTAATGATGTGTTCATACTAATGCAGTGTAAAGAGATAATTAGTTTTGGCGGACATGCTTATAAATTCTTGAGCTAATTTAAGAAGCTTAAAAGGTTGAAGACATGGTAAATCCAGTCTTAAATTGTAGAGTATCACATGTATCATTGTACATGTCAGTACTGGTAGTATTAATGTGTAATTCAAGTTTCTATTAAAATTATTTGTTTAATTGATAGAAAACAGTACCTGTTGAGAAGCTGTGAGTAATTCTATATATTTTTTTCCATATGTTTGTGTTTTTTCTTTTTAAAAGAGATATGTTGTTATAAGTTTTATATGACATAAGGAGAATGCAGAATTATTTTGCCTTAATGTCAGAGATACAATACAGAGACTCCAACAGATATGTGCAGCAGCTCCGTGTCCTGTGTCTTTTTATTATTTATATCTCCCCTAACCAGGCGGTCAGGTACTACATTTTGAGGCCCCAGCTGGTGATGTGAATGCAGTGCGAGTTGGCTTCCAGTGACGACAGCCCTCCTCCAGTGCCATTCAGCCTTATACTCAGCCCAGGTGACCAGTGGAGTGAAGACGTTCGGTGTCCGTGTCGAGCCAGGAAGGAAAGTGCAAGCAGTCTGAGGTTTATTTTCGATACCAGGAACGCTGCAGGATTCCAAGCCTGCTAAGGGCATTTCTTCTATCACTTTGCATACATCGAGACTGAGTAACTCATGGATCACGTAGAGGATCTGAAGCTTGAGGTTAGGAGCAGTATATGCTCTTTCACGAGAAAACTTGATCGAACTCTGTAAATTCCTAGGAATTGATTGTGAACATGTCAGTAGCAAAAGCGGTCATTTTTTATTTCTTTGATTGTGAGACACATTGAGAGAGAGGCATTAGAGGAGCTTGAAGATGAGGGTATGGCAGAGCTTTTGTGTCTAAAAGACAAAATCTGTGAAATTCAGAGTGTTAATGAAAACAGTGATTCAGAAAGACAGACAGCACCAACCACTAAGATAGTGAATGTAAATCCAGTAGCAGAAACAACAGTAGCAGAAAACACAGAGCAGGAAAAACTGCAAAAAGAAATTGACAAATTACAATCAGCATTACAGAAGTTAATAGTGCAAAAAAAGAGAGCAGCTAATCACACACCACAACACACGGGTACCAACAGAACATAAGT
>NW_024876917.1:0-1992 GCF_018340385.1 Cyprinus carpio
TGAGAACTTAAGAGATTTTGAATAAATTGCTTTTTCATATTGAGGGACCGCTGGATAGCAATCGAATAGTTGGATTTGCTGAATGTTCTTGTTCGTCCTTGGGTAAAACATCGTCAATCGAATCAACAGGCATTCTTCGACTAAGAATGCTCCATTTCATTTGAAGGTGACGCATTTTCAGCGAAGTAAAGGCAATTCATATAACCTGTGAAGTCACAAAGTGCTTTTAGAATGCTGTCAGGATCATGTCTATGCCATACCACTCTTCAGTATCAAGTGAACACATTCCCTTCAGACTCAAGCAATGCTCTTAATCTTGGATGGCTGCGCATTGTGTCATGCAGCCCGAAGTAAACTGCCAATTCTGTAACCTACGTGAAGTCACAAGCTGTTTTATGAATGCTTGTCATGGATCCATCTCTACTGTCACAATGAAACCTCTCCTTGATCATCGATAAGACTTTCCTCAGTGCATCTCCAATGTAAGTGATCGATGTTTGGTGGTATCCTGCCAGATAAAGGGATGGATAACCCCTCATCTCCGTCTGTGGTAAGGTATACTGAATGTTGAAAATCTATCACCATTTCTGATTTTCAACAAAAGTCCATTATATTCTATTATAACAGGAAAAATGCTGTGGCCAGAATTGCCTATTGGTGTAGAATTCACCCACTGGGAACATCGCGCAGTTTTGTTATCCAGAGTACCTTCCCTATTGAAGCTTGATGATGGCCGCTGGGTCAGAAGAAACGCTTTTGCCCTCCCGCTTGATAACAAAACTTTCTCCTTACACAAACTGATTCCACAGGGACTTTTTTTTGCATTAAAAGCATAAAGTACTACCAGTATCAATACTGAGTGCATCTAACCGTTTACCTTGGAATGTTAAGTGAATGGTGAGATTTCTGGGGATTAGGCCGCAAAATCCCTCTTAAAAAGTTTTGCAACCACCCCCAGTATAGGATGGAAAGTGCTTTTTCTTTGTAATTCCCTGACTCACAACATTTTTTCTTCCTCGCTGCTCATCAGCTGTCATCATGCTCCAGTACTTTTTTGACCTACCAATGTCTCTCTTTTTTCTAACTTGCATTCCGCAAACCCGCAACTAAGCTCGTGGGACTTGACTGCAGATTCCCTCTAAAAGACCGGGCAAGCCGAGCTGTAAAGTTCCTCAATATGGCCTTGAATCATCTCCCCTTTTCGTAGCCATTCCCCTTTTTTCCACCTTAAAATACAAGCAAGTAATGTAATGGGAAAGTATAGTCTCTAAAACTTTTCTATTCACCCTTTGGCCTCTCCTTTCCATGAGCTTTCTCATGGCCACTACTATCGGCAATCTTCTTATTTAGGAAGGCTTAAAGAAAAAGCCTTAAACTGCTGCTTTTTCGCGCACCATGGACTCTTTCTTTTCTTTCTCCGGGCAGGACCACTCAATCTTGCTGTGTGGGATCCAAAACAGTCAGTAGCGGGGTGCTGGTTGTTTCTTTCATATCTGTCAATGGTCGACAGCAAAAATACCTCTCTGCTGTGCCGCTCAATGAAGGCAAAGTGGGGTCTTCATCGGAGTGATTGCTGAATTTAGGTGGGAATCTCGCTGCTTACCAGGTGGTGGATTAAACTGACTCCTGACATACCGTCAGCGGCGTACAACAGGTATGAGAACGTGAATGTCTTGGCGGTGACGGTGTATAACAGGTCTACTCATGGATTGATGTGAGGGGCTGAACTCTGTTGCGGTGGCATCTGTAGCTTCACGCATTTATCTGCTTCGTCTCCGGGCCTTTAGACAATCCACCATAGATTTGGCCCAGATCTTGCACAAGCATCTCAGGTATTTTTTTTTTCACCCCTTCCACATTCACGATCAACATTGATATGACACTTTTTTCTTTCAGTGGATCTAAAACCGCCCTCACATTCTGTATGGACATTTGTTCTCTCACCTGTTGTTGAAGGTTACTGACATTTTTTTCCAAAGCATCAAGGCGGTT
>NW_024876918.1:0-1826 GCF_018340385.1 Cyprinus carpio
TAATTAAGAATATTATTTGTTTTATTTAACATTTATTTAACATTTTCTTGGCTTACCCAATACACTTCTCAACGTCTAATGCCAATCAAACACATTCCTGGGAGCTCCTTCGATGATAAGTTGATCAGACAGCAGACAGATAGAATATATAGATTACAGATAGATGATAGACGAGAATAGATATACCGATGATAAATAATAATGAGAGAGAGAAATAGATAATAGATAGATAGATGTGACAGATAGATAGATTGAATAGTGTAATGTTTTCTCAAAACACTTTATGTCCCCTGTTAAATGGTAAACTGCGACATCTCTTTGGTTGCTTTGAACATTTTCTTGGCCAATTTCATGTTGACTTTGAAAATGTTCAATTGGCTAAATTTTCTAACATCAAGTTACAATACATATATTGTAACATTGTCTTGTTCAACCATTGCCATTGCAATTCAGAGATAGTGAGAATGTGAAATATTGTTTAATGTAAGGTCCAACCAATCAGGAGTAGCACTTCACCATCTAACAGGGGGACCAGTGTCCTTTAAGTCTAGTGAAATCACCACTACATTGCACAGACCTGTTGCTGTGTGTACTGTTTATATGTACAGTTTAGCCTGTGTGGAAATTGTTTTTATTATTTGACATATTTTTTCAGCACAAACGAAAAGCCAACCCTCACTGTCCCCATAAGAAACATCAAAGGAGGATTCGTTGCAGAGTGGTCTGACAAAATGAATGTCTTTTAATGTATAAATTTACGCTCAGACCACCGCGCGTGTTTTCCCGCATATCATTAAATCGAAACGTCAACCGCATTTAAAAGCGATTTTTTACCCGACCCCGGCGTTTTGAAGTGACTCCTGATGCGCGCAAATTGGCCTACATCACATATCTAGGCTGTTAATTATTAGTAGGCTATAACAGGTTTGGTAGTTGTCTATAGATCTGCATCTTGCTTGAAATTTTCCTCTATTGCCACTTTGTATATAGATAGCACCTTATTGTTTCCTACTGTAATACGACTATTTTTAGGGTTTTTATTTATGTGGTTTTATTTCTATTTTCATTGGGAAAGGATTCCCTTTCATTCTGGTCCACTCTCGACATCACGTCGGTGATGACTTAAGTGGAATCCCAATTGAGTTTTGACCTCCACATGTGTATTAGTGTCGGGTTTTAGTATGAATGACACTTCAATAAAATACTTTTAAACATTGGCACTTAGGGTGGTTTAACACACTGACATTTTTCAGAGCAGCACTTGATTTAGGGGCTCCATTTTTATTATCAATGCCATTACATTCAGAAATAGTCAGAATATGCTAAGCGTTAATGTAAAATGTAAATTGTTAAATGTGAGGCAAACAGACAGATGACCATTTGGATCTTTGGAGGTTATATATATATATATATGCTGACTTGCTGCATTGAAAAGGATTTTGAAAAGAAAAAAAAAACACTGAAAGAGAAACATAAAGTACAGCATTTTGAATGAAATCAAGTCAAACTTTTATTTAAAGTCCACACACACTCCTAAACTGATGGTTTGACACTTGTTTCTGCTGCACTCCTGACAACGGAAATGGTTTTCCAAGTGATAAACTATTTTATCACCTAGAAAATCTCATACGCTCTCTAAAAAGAGCCCCCCCCAATGTAGTGCAGACTTTTCACTTTCACCTCAGTGAGTGGCTACATAAACAACAATAATAACAATACCATTAAATAATACAATTTTTTTCTGTAGTACTCCTTTATGTAGAAGGTGTATTTTGTTTTGTAGGAAAGCCAATAAAATGTAGATAATTATATTAAAAAATTAGTAT
>NW_024876918.1:1839-3707 GCF_018340385.1 Cyprinus carpio
TGCAATTTTAAAGTGGCTTACATCAAAGTTATAACAGGTCATTCCAAAACAGAGGCCCAAACAGTAACTAAAAACAGCAACTCAAAACAGCTGTAGTCAATCATTTCAATGCTATGACACCACTGATGCTCCATTTACATGGACTATCAATGTTGTGGCACAATTATGACTCAACATTGATACTCCACATCGCAAGCTCTCATGGTTTATGGGCTCAATACTGTTGACCCAAATTTCGCTTCATTGAATTTATTCTGTTGTGCACAAAGTATTTAACTGCTTTCCAATCTCTTCCATTATCCTTTAAAATCTTGTTTTCGTTTATGCATTTTTCACAGTCCACTTTTCCAGGAGCCTTCATTTTTCCTTAAAGTAGTTCCAGCTGAAACAGTGTTCTATGACTTTCCTCTGTTTCTGGCCAGGGAACTTTCTGGGTATTTTAGCTATTTAACAAAACAAAAGATAAAAAAATATATATGTAGTAAATAAATATATGAATGAGCGGACAAAAATGTAATGTCAGTAATGCAATATATGCTACAAAGTTGAGAAACATGAAAAGACCATGATCTTCCCAGGTCTTCTGTATTCTTTATGGTGAATGGAACATACCTTTCTGATTTAATGGCACTAGTGATTTACTGGTGTATCAAAGGCTGGCTGAAGTCTTTCCTGAGTTGGCAGCCTTATTTCAGAAAGATCATCCTCTGTCACTATTTCTAAACCGGACAGCAGCTCTTAATTAAAATTATAGAATAAATGAAAGTGATATTGCATTTAATGGAAATTATTTATTTATTCTTTTTAAATTCTTAATTCAAAGTTACAAATAAAAACTTTTACCTTCTTGGTGTGTCTGTTTTTTTAAAATTAACATCCTCTGCCTCTGAGTTTGGAGTCCTCCTCAGCTGTAACAAAATGATCAAATACTCAGTACATTATTTAAAAATGAAAAGGTTTTTACAAAGTGTGGACCTTTTGCCTTGTTTAAAAAGGACAAATACAAATTTACTTACAGTTTATGTTAGGTGTTATATCTCAGGGATTTTCAGCAAAATTTGCTGATTCCACTTTGCAAGGCAAAAGAATTCTGCTCACTTTGCAGTGCAACGTTTCTTCCAGGAGTCTATAAGAGAAACTCCCTATGGGCGTCAATGTCATGTCCCCAAATGAACAGTGGCCTAGCTGGTCGAGCTTTCGTTTCATGCGTTTTTTAAGTTGAGTAGCTGGAGAAACTGTGGCTACATGTTTTCTCAACAGTGGAAGTGATATTTTCTGGATGTTTAAGCTCCACAGCTTTCGGCATATCAGCTTTAAGCTGTCACATCCACGCATGTTCTCTTGTGATCCATAACTAAAGGGCGTTGCAAATATGTAAAAAGGGATTGCACTGGGGGAAATCCAAGCGTCCTCTCTAGTTTTTAATGAGAAGGTCCACTGATTTCTTACATTTACTGGAAATAGTATTGGTACTTGCGACCCGAGCGTAGCTTTTCACCCTCGATAACCTCTACTCTGGTGATGATTCTCACATAGTTTCTTCTTCTTCTCAAAAGGTGAAAGACTCTCCAGAATTTCATCCTACATATTGTGTTGGTTTCTCTGCAGATATGTTGTAACTTCCATCCTAGAAACCTCACCTTCCGACGTCGATTGAATAAAATGAGCTGTGCCAGAGTCACTTGGGAGAGATCACTCCATGACCTTTGGGATGGATGGTCAATGAGTGCTTTTTTGTTGACCTTCTCTAGGCACTTTAAGTGATCCTGAAGCTTCTTGATGTCTTCAGCTAGAGGCAGCGTTTGTGGGCTATTCCATTTTTTTCTGGTATAATGTTTTCAGTGCATTTGATGACACATGGATTGTCC
>NW_024876919.1:0-1099 GCF_018340385.1 Cyprinus carpio
GCAGATGGGTTTTTTTCTCCTGATCTTTTTATACAGAGCTATTGTTCTGATCCAGAGAGCTGTTCAGAATGAGGACTTCCTGGTCCTATGCTTGGTAAGGGTTATGCGTGTGTAGAGAAGAAGAAAAAAAAAAAAAAAAGTCACTTGCGCTTCTTGAAAAATCGCCCCCTGGTGGGTTCAGCCTCACAGACCTCACTTTTCAAGTCGATCGGACTGACTGCTGCCGAGCTGTAGCTGTTTTCATGATTGTTTGGTTGTCCTTTTTCATTTCCCTTTTCATTTTTTTTCACCTTACAGCGCCACCAAGTGGCCAGTCACAGCACCTTTTTCTCCTGACCACAGACTGAGCTCGCTGCATAGCGCGCCGATTTGGGGTGAAGTGATCTCATTCTCTCTGGAGTTATAGCCATTTTAGCAACCTGGGCCACAACGACCTTCTGAACGCTTTTGAGGGCCCTCGCCAAGGTGGATGGAAATTTCCACTTTTTTTGATGATTATTGACCGGTCAGACTCCAGAGAATCTTTCTGTGCTGCTTTGGTTCGGACTGGGCCAAATACCTGGTGCCGGTTTGCAAAAAGAAGGTTTTCGACAAAATCCAAAATAGTCGAAAATTTCGCCAGAGCACTCGCCACTCCCTGAGACTCGCCCCTCGTTCGGCTCGAGCCAAGGATTCCGATGACATGAGGCACGTGGGCTCTGCGACGAAACCGTTTGGGAGTTACGAGCGATGCCGCACTTCCGCCGCAGCAGAGCCACCGCCGCCATTGCGCATCGCCGCTCTTTGGCTAAGATCAAGTGTAGTATCTGTTCTTATCATCTTTCAGGGGATTGCTGCTTATTGTGATGAATAACAGAAAAAAGGAAATTGAGGGCTTTGTCTCTGGCTCCCCTGAGGTCTGCCTTGCAGATGCCGGTTGCTGTTTCATTTCAGAGTTCTCCTCGATGCATCCACCTGAGGTCTTGAGTCTTTCTTTACTAACGAGCTGATGCACGAGTCAGGTGTGTTTGCTAAAGGAGTCATCTAAAACATATGAGACCCTTTATCTGAGACACCCGGGATTCAGATCTTCGGTCTCTTACTTCAATGAGCTGATGAT
>NW_024876920.1:0-1384 GCF_018340385.1 Cyprinus carpio
CAAAATCAACATGCCTAATAATTATGCGCGGTGTAAATCAATAAAGGTCTCAGTAACACTTCATAATAAAGTCTCATTTGTTAACAATAGTAAATACATTAACTAACATGAACAATATATTTTCACATAATTTATTAATGTTTGTTGATATTAGTTCACAGTGCATTAACTAATATTAACAGATTATTATTATTTTTTTTAATTTTAAGTTTTAAATATTAACTGACATTGACATGCTATATAATTATTGTTCATGTTCATTAATAGAGTCCATGTTAATAACTGAAACCTTATTAAAAAGTGTTACTAAAGTTTATATATTGTTGTTCTGTGTGTGTCTTTCACAGTCTTGATGGTTTGGATTAACCCTTTAATTGCGAATCCTTTAAAAACCAGACTGCCAGAGAGTTACTGTAAATGCATGTGCCGGTGGGCTGGTTTTCCGATGCCACAGGGGGTGGCGTTTGCACTGATGGCTTGAGGCCGCCATGCAGCTGCTTGCAGCTATATTTATTATTATTTTATTTTTTTATTATTTTTTTAAACCTTCCGGGGTTTTTGGAGGCCTTAACATACTCAAAAACTCTTGAAAATTGGCACACACATTGGAACCTGCGGCCATCAGGACGCCGCAGAGGCTGGGACCCCGGGCGTGGCACAGGGGGCTCTACGGCGCCCCCCTGGAACACAGTCAGAAATCTTGAACCATAGCTCACACATACTTGCATGTATTTATATAAAACTCTGTACACTTATAGATCTCATTGAGCCGAAACAACTTTCGGCAGACTTATGTCATAAAGGCTCCGCCCAACAGGAAGTCAGCTATTCAGGGCTGTTTCAAACCAAAAAAAGCATGCTCTGGAATTTGAAATACTCCTCTGAGGTTTTCCACCTGTTCTCCACGAAACTCGGTGAACATGATCTCAAGACATTGGGGATGAAAATTGCCAGGGGATTTTTGATATCTCGAACAGTTTGTCCGTGGCATGGCATGCGAATCAATTGAAATTAGGGGCAAAAATGAGAAACAGGAAATGTGCCCAATAAACATGCCCATAACCCCACATTATTGTCTGATTTAGATCAAAGCCCCATAGATGTGACTATTAGGGTCAAAAGTTATAGCGCCCACCAACTGGCAGCAGGAAGTGTGCTGTCATTTCCAAAATGCTTTGAATTCAGCATCTTATTTTTTACATCGATTTGCTTTCAAACTTCAGAATCAGAATAATGACCAAAACCTGGCCGATGTAGATCTGTTGTGGGGATATTATTGATTGAGATCTAATATAGTGTTTGCCGTCTGGCCATGTACTGGTTCTGGAAACGTGTGTCAATCTTTGCAATATTCTGTTCTAGTGATTTTTGAAGGGAAGGATTG
>NW_024876921.1:0-1711 GCF_018340385.1 Cyprinus carpio
GCAGAGTGTTACTCAAACAGATACCTCTGTGTTTATCTTTTAATAAAAATATTCCTAGGATGTCATTAAGACAAATTCTGTTACAAGTGCATAATGAATATAAACATACAAAATATTTATAGGGGTAATAAGAACAATTAGGTCTAACGCTGACGAACCACAGCACCCATGCGTGTGCTCTACTCTTTCACACGCATCTAGTCTTATTCCTGGTAAGGGTAAGCCTAAAATTGATAGATATCACTTGACTTTATCCTAGTGTTCGAAAGCTACCTGCGACCGCCGTCACCGCGTTGTGAGTTATAAACCGCAAAAAATTTTTCATAGGGTTACACTTTGAAACAAGAACGACTTTATATGTCTCCATGATTTTGTTAGTTCTTTCTGTCTGAATTTGTTTACCGCAGTTTCGCCACTCTTGTAGTATTTCCCCATCTAATTGTAATTGTTGGCCTTGCGGTTTGTTTCCCTAGTTTTTTGCTGTCACGTTAGAGATTTCTGTTAATTTGCTTGTTTTTTAATAAAATATCGGCTTTTAACCCTTCGTCTTCCTTGCTTTAACCATTTATTAATAATTCTCTTCCGTCAATATTCTATTCAGCTACTGGTTTTCTTTTTTATTCAATTACGTGTTCTGTGTTAGACTATCACACCACTTAGCCCTCAACACTTCCTCATTTGTAAGTCGCTTAGGATAAAGGTGTATGCATAATCAATAAAATCAGTAAATTGAACTCGGAGAAAAGAATAATGAGTGATTCAAACTTTTATTTTTAACAATACATTGTTGAATTTACATGCATACATTGAAGTAATGAAGAAAACAACAGGATAAAAATATAGTTGACGATTAGATATAATCATTTCATGACTCTAGGCACTTCTTTGTGAAGACAGCGGCATAACACAGTGAAATAATATGTTATTTAGCCATATAAATAGTTTCTCGTGTGTGTCGAAAGTAAAATTTACCCTCTGGCCCTTTTAGGTATACAGCAACCTCTGGCAGTTCTAGTGTTAATAAACCGCTATTGAATTCATTTTGATTTTTTTCCCATATTTAACCATTAAAAGTGATATCAGTCACTTTTTTTAACTGTACCTGAAACTATTTTGACGGAACGTCTTAAATACAAATCGCTAACCAACGTGAGTCCTCGACGTACTTCATCTGACATCCTCTATCAAATCATCTTCAGAAAAAGATAAACCAAAACTCTTTGGCTGGCCTATGCCAAGCTCTTCCCCGGTTCATCCCTAACTCCGCCCCGTTACCCTCCTCCACCTTTTGACAGTGCAGCGCCTTGATCCTCAAATACAATTCCCAGGCCAATAATCCAACAAGACCTTGTCCTCAAACAATTTTGGCTACCTGGAATGTGCGGCAGAACTCAGTATCCGCTTACTTACTTCCTGGCTGATGGGTCTTGCTGGCTACACTCTACACGCCGTAAAATCTGCCCGTATCAGTTTTTTCTTTCGAGGTTAAACTCTCGCAGTGCCCTTCTATTGCGCCCTATCTTGTCCTAGATCTGCGAACCATGTTGGATACAATACATGTTGTAGCGTTTGATTAATCAAAAGCGATTGTATCTACACGGAGGACAGAATAAGCATCAACAATCCATTCGTCTGATCCTGGCGCACTCTGAGAATTTTTTTCCAGAAACTGAAATTGCACAAGACCTGGACCATCCTGGATTAAAACAGT
>NW_024876922.1:0-1709 GCF_018340385.1 Cyprinus carpio
CACTTCTATCCAAAGATATTATTTTTATCTTTTCAATGGAAGTCTATGGAGCTTGTTACTAAGGGACCCTAAATGGTTGCTAGGGCGTGGCTTTTTGACTGCTTCACAATGATCCTGATAGACTGATTGGTTGTCTGAGTAAAATGAGCCCACCCCCATGTCTCTATGACATTGTGATCCAGAGTTATGTTCAATGCAAAACTCCTAGGTAAAGTACCATAGTAGGAAAACGCGCTGTTTCATGGGCTTATCCCTCACCATAATATGTCTATGGGGCAACTTTGGGGGGCTCTTGCGCCCCAGGGGTACAACTTATACCCCACTGCGCGGGTATGTTCTCGCACAGCCTGATAGCCTCTCCAAAATGTGGTGATTCACATGTTTCTGCGTAAATTCTCTCTCGCGGAGCTACGATCCGCCAAAGTCGGGCCGCAATGCATTGTCTATGCGATTTTTTTCGGGCGATATTTCGCCGGCAAAGCAACATCGTGACGCCCGACGCTTATAAAGTCATAGCACACCATTCCCAATAGGCCGCGACGATTTGACACCTCTTTTATGGTCTGTGACAAAACCGCGGGACTAGTTTACGTGAAATTTGTACGGAATCTATAAGAAGAAAAAGAAGAATAATAAGTATGTGAGATAATAACTAGAATGTACATTTCCTGAAGAAAATGTGAGTGGTGCTTGCAGTGGCAAAATCCTCGCCCCTGTAGCCACCCATGATGTCTGTGTGAAGTTGTGGAACCCAGATATAAGTAGTTTATATTGCTTTATGGTTGCTAAGGTACTGAAAATGGCTGCTATGGTGCGGCTGTATAGTATACAGTGTGATATTTAAAGACTATTGTTTTGCTGAGATACAGCTTTTAAAACTTGTTAAACAGTTGTTAGGGTGATTAAAGAGTGGTTACTAGGGCGTGGCTATGTGCAAGTAGTTAGTGTCAGTACTACTACGGACTGCTTGATAGGCTGAGTCAAAAGAGCCCCACTCCCACAGCCTCTATGTCTTTCTGATCCAAAGATATGATGTCAGATAATTTTTCCAAATGTTAAGTCTATGCGATACCAACATTTTTTCCACCCGCCGTACCTAATATCGACATCCGACATTGCGAAAAGTCATAGCACCCCCCAATAAGCTGCACGATTTGACACCTCATTCATGTGGGTCTACCGACGCTAAACAGTGCAGGGGAGGGTAAGAAGCGCCCAAAAGTTTTTCAGGCGATTATTAATAGTAACACTAGAATGTAACATTTCCTGAAGAAAATGTGAGTGGGTGCTTGCTGTAGCAAAACTCTCCGGCCCCTGTAGCCACCCATGATGTCTGTGTGATGTTTGTAGGAGCCGGTGATATAAGTGTTATATTGCTATATGGTTGCTAGGGTGGTATAAAATGGTTGCTATGGTGTGGTATATAGTATATGGGGTGCAAATTTAACAGACTACCTGCCAGCCTAAATCCAAAAGGAAGAAGACCCAAGCCAGTGTTTCCTATATTGATATTTCGCTAGGACACAGGTTGTAAATGCTGTTAAGCAGTTGACTAGGGTGCTGAAAGTGGTTGCTAGGGAGGGCTGGATACTGACGTTTGTATGTCACTACATTATGGAATGCTTGACAGGACTGAGGGTCAAAAGCGACGCACCCCTCCCAAGTCTCTAGTGTCTTTCTCATCACACAAAGATATGATGTCAGATAAT
>NW_024876923.1:0-1885 GCF_018340385.1 Cyprinus carpio
CAGTATCCACTGGCCAGGTCAAGAGTGGAAAACCACTGGGCATGGGCAAGACTATCCAACGCATCATCAATACGCGGTAAGGGATACGCATCTTTCCGCGTTACATCATTCAACCGCCTATAATCAACACAAAATCGAAGAGTCCCGTCTTTCTTTCGTACAGGGACCACAGGCGCGCCCCACGGGCTACACGACGGCTGTACAATTCCATTTACCTGCATACCCTTTATATGCTCAGCCACTTCCTCTTGCAGATGAAGGGGAACACGGCGCGGGGGTAATTTAATAGGTTTGGCATTCCCTGTCTCGATCTGATGCGTTATTAATTGTGTCCGCCCTAAATCTGCATCATTCACACTAAAAACCGACAAATTTTTGTACAATAACTCGCGCACTGCACGCGTTTCAGCCTCCCCGAAGCCTTTTTCATGTAAATTTAGCCGGTCTATAAGCGTGTCCACAGAGAACGTAGGCCTATTAGCCATAACCACGCCTCCTCCCCTCTACTACAAATATCGAAAAGATAACTTACCCACTTTCTTTCATCCCACGCTTAAAATATGTGGGGTGTCATCAGCATATTACTCATAATGAACGGGCAGAATACCCCTGCTCCACCTCCGGACACACTACCCTTTGCCACCAAAAGCTGTCGCAATGGTTATAAAGGGAGGAAGACTTGCCTCTAACATGCCCTGCAAAACTATCAGGCACCCCCTCCACCGCCTCCTGTAATCAAAACTTCACTACGAGGTGGGAATAGAGGTATCAACATGCACAATCACATCACAGGGCTGCATACCATTACTGTTGCCAAACTGGGCAGGGGAATCTGTTTTCCCATCAACTCATTGTGCCTCTTGACTTCCCAAAGATTATTGGCTAACGCCATATTTTTTAACAAAGTCAGGAGCCCAGCAGAATTTCCCTCTGAGTGGCTCCAAATCTGCTACAAGAAACTCTGTGATGACAGTTAGGGAATCAAACTGATATACCGCTTGCCAGCTGCATCTAAAATCAGCATGCCCCCCCATTGGCCACTTCTAACACACCCTCGTGATGTTCAAGGGGAGCCCCACCATTCGTGGCCAGTGCTTTCACCTCTCTTGTTTCCTGGTATTATTGAGATCACTTTTGAGCACCTGTATCAACTAAAAGTTTGATCGTCACAATCTAATCCAATTTAGCAGCAATGCAATCCCAGCATCGTCAACTCCATGAGGCCAACTGGAAAAATTATCTTGCATTAGCAGGTATTCGGCCTATGACGCCTGCCCTCCCGCTTCCCGCACAAGGCAAGTGTCCTCCACGATGCCGGTTACACCCACATTCCCCAGTCAACCACCTGTGCCGGTAAAATTCTGCCTCTTTCCCAACCCCACCTATGTTTATCTGCTCAACAATGCTATGCCAAAGGTGGAATCCTGCCCATGCAAAAGTTGTTGCGAAGATTCGCAAATGAACTCATTGTACGCAAGCTATTCACTCCCCACCGTTATTCAAATCTACCTTTCTTCTGTCTCGCAGAAATGTAGATCACTTAATTACATCAGGGTAATCGTGACATTTGTTCTAACCCCTGATCAAGTTCGGCCAATTACCTCTGGTTATATTAATGGCTTCCTCTAAAGGATAGGTTTAATACTGCTGCGGACCGTATCACTAGTTCCTCCATTTACATGTGCAATAAAATGATCTCTAGCCAATAAATCCTGTGTATCTGCACCTACTGAAAAATACGCCTTAGTCACCAACCTCCGCAGTGCATTACCAAACTCGCGTAAAGTTTCGTTCGGCATGCGCTTGCGGGACGAGAAACTAACACGGTTCCATTCTGCGGTTTCACATGGTTCAAAACATTTACCTAAAGCGTCTTTCAATAAAA
>NW_024876924.1:0-1127 GCF_018340385.1 Cyprinus carpio
GAAAAAAAAAGATTTCAGTGAGTTACTAGGTTTCCTGATCTTGAACTTATGTTAGGCTACTAAGTAGAAAGCGCTTAGTTTAACTCTTCTGTGAACAGTAACACTCTGTTAGTGCAACTAAGCAAATGAACAGAATGCATGCTGCACATGCAGAATACCTTCTTTATCTGTTAGAGAAAGTTGGTTTATGCACTGTTAAGACTAATGTTTTGTCACCTGAAAGTTGTTTCTATCATGTGAAATGAAATGTCAATAGCAATGCAGAAATACAGATTTTAATGCGTTAGTTGTTTTAAGCTCATGAATTTGTGTTAGAGCTACTAAGTATAAAACGCTTAGTTTTTAGCGCTTCTGTGAACAGAAACCCTCTGTTAAGTGCAACTAAGCAAATTAACTGAATGAAAGCGCGCAAGTGCTGAAAAACTTCCTTCTCTGTTCGAGAATGATGCTTTGTACAAAAGTTAAGACTAAAGCTTGCCAATATTAAAGTTGTTTCTAACATCTTAAATGAAATGTTTTTGCAATGCAGAAAACAGATTTCAGTGAAGTTACTAGTTTTATGATCTTGAACTTATGTTTTGAGCTACTAAGTAGAAAAAGCAGCTTAGTTTAACTCTTTGTGAACTGTAACACTCTGTTAGTGCAACTAAGCAAAATGAACAGAATGCATGGACGCACATGCAGAATACCTTCTTTATCTGTTAGAGAAAGTTGGTTTATGCACTGTTAAGACTAATGCTTTGTCACCTGAAAGTTGTTTCTATCATGTGAAATGAAATGTCAATAGCAATGCAGAAATACAGATTTTAATGCGTTAGTTGTTTTTAAGCTCATGAATTTGTGTTAGAGCTACTAAGTATAAAACGCTTAGTTTAGCGCTTCTGTGAACAGAAACACTCTGTTAGTGCAACTAAGCAAATTAACTGAATGAAAGCGCAAGTGCTGAAAAACTTCCTTCTCTGTTCGAGAATTATGCTTTGTACAAAGTTAAGACTAAAGCTCAGCCTACAGTAAAGTTGTTTGTAACATCTTATATGAAATGTTTTTTGCAATGCAGAAAAAAGATTTCAGTGAGTTACTAGGCTTATGATCTTGAACTTATGTTTGGGCCAATTAACGCTTCTGTG
>NW_024876925.1:0-1137 GCF_018340385.1 Cyprinus carpio
AAACCAAACCCCATGTTCTGTACACATTGTTCTGATGCAGAGATATAGATCTTGCAAAATGGTTGCTAGGGGTACTCTGTTTGGTTGCTAGGGAGTGGCCTGGCAGCTCCCAATGATGATACTCCAAAGGATGTTTGACAATATAAGCCAAACCCCATGTCTCTAATGATGTTTTGATGCAGAGAGATAGGTCTTGCAAAACGGTTGCTAGGGTACTCTCTTTGGTTGCTAGGGAGTGGCCTGACAGCTGCCAGTGATGATACTCCAAAGGCTGCTTACCAGTATGAATGATATAAACCAACCCTTATGGCTTTATAACATTCAGATTTGAAATTTCCCTCTATGCTTTGGGTTGCTAAGGGAGCTCTAAATGGTTGCTAGGGCGTGGCTATGAAGTCCTGGAAGGTGAGTCATGATTGGTTGATTGCTGCCCCGAGTCACACGAGCCCACCCCTCATGTTTCTATGACACTTCTATCCAAAGATATTAATTTGATCTTTTTCAATTGAAGTCTATGGAGCTTGTTACTAAGTGGCCCTAAATGGTTGCTAGGGCGTGGCTTGACTGCTTTCACAATGATCCTGACAGACTGATTGGTTGCCTGAGTAAAATGAGCCCACCCCCATGTCTCTATGACATTGTGATCCAGAGTTATGTTCAATGCAAAACTCCTACTTAAATTACCATAGTAGGAAAAACGCAGTGTTTCATGGGTGATCTCTCACCATAGTATGTCTATGGGGCAACTTTGGGGGGCTCTTGCGCCCCAGGGGTACAACTTATACCCCACTGCGTGGGTATGTTCTCGAAGACAGCCTGATAGCCTCTCCAAATGTGGTGATTCACATGTTTCTGCTAAATTCCCCTCTCGGAGCTAGGATTCGGCCAAAGTTGGCCGCAATGCATTGTCTATGGGATTTGCTGGGCGATATTTCGCCTGTAAAGTGAGAACATCGTGATCGCCGGGACAAGCAGTATAAAAGTCCATAGCACACCATTTCCCGAATAGGGCCGTGACGATTTGACACCTCTTAAGTGGTACTGTGGGATAAAAAAACTGGCGTGGGACTAAAGCATGCTACTGGGAAATTGTACCGGAATCTATAAGAAGTACAGTCAGATCAGAGATAGATAGAT
>NW_024876926.1:0-1963 GCF_018340385.1 Cyprinus carpio
TGTATGTATAAGCTTGTTAAAGAAAAGAATATAAAATCGGTCAGTTTCAGTCGGGGGCAAAATGGATTGCTGCGGAAAAAAACCTGGCCTTAAGATTGGTGCGTTCATTCTGTTAGGATTTTGAAAAATTATTAGCTAAATCTGCAGGAGTGTTCTTAATGTACCCAGCAAGAGAAAGTATTGAAACTGTTTTCCCCAGCATCAGGGTGCGGGTGTAAATGTAGAGATTACAGGAGGGTGATGGAAGATTACTGTCTTTAAAATACCTGAAATCAGTCGTTTTGACACAATATCTAAGAAGGCATTTTATCTGGTATGCGTAAAATACTTAAATTTAAGAGCAGTTCAAAGATATTCCAGAGACCAAATGGACTAATTCACCTTGAATCAGAGGCCTCTCCAAAAGGATGTTTGGAGGACGTTGCATAAGCAACCAACTGAGAAAAGAAGTGGAGACTTCCAATGGAGGATTTCTCATTGGATTCTTAGCAACAAATCGTTATAATAAGGTTCATCTCTTAATCCTTTGCAAGGAGAAGAGTGTTTTGTATTTGTGGGCTACCAGAAACGTGTGTTTCCGATATTTATTTGATGTCCCAGGCTAGCAGGAATGTATGGGGTGTGTTAAATAACCCGAGTCCTGATTTTGGTTTCTATTTTTCATTAAATAGTTTGTTTATTTTTTGGTCCAAAATATAACACCCTCAAATAGAAAGCAGACTTGGCCTGATAAATACTTTTATTTGGTATGGCAAAAATGGCAGTGTGTGGTTGACAAGAAAGAGAAAAATTCAGTGCAACAGTGAAAATTATCCTTTGGACATGTTCAAAGTTCTGGTAAAGAGCAGGCTGGTTATGGAGTATAAGTATTATGAACGGGTGACTGCTACGGATTCTTCTTTTTCTATGTATGGGGTGTGGAAAATGTTCTATGTAAACCCAATGAAGAGGTAGATGTTATGTATTGGTGTAAAGAAGCATTTTGTATCAAAAAAAAATTCTTTAAAGATTTTTTTATTAGTGTTTTGCTATTTTATGTACATGTAAGTTGAAGGGTGTATACTTGTCTGGTATAGAATGTAAATAATAGAGATGTTAAAAGCCCAAGGCTCTCTCGCTCCTCTCTCTCTCTCTCTCTCTCTCTCTCTCTCTCTCTCTCTCTCTCTCTCTCTCTCTCTCTCTCTCTCTCTGCTCCTCTCTGAGTCTGAGAGGGTTATGTCCGAGGGTTCTAATGCGGAGAGGGCGACTTTTTGGTTTTTCTATTACTTTTCTTTCGTTTTTCTACTAGAACTAAAATATTATTTTGTAAAGGAGATTATAGTTTATTTTTATTTTGTTTTTGAGTGTATTTGTGTTTTGTTTAACGGGATGGCGTCCCCTCTCCATGAGGGCGTGACGCCACCTTTTTCCCTCCGTCCAGCGGCGTCTGGTGTGTTCCTGGCGTCAGGTGTGGCGTGGAGGATTTGGGTGGGTGGTTGGTCCGCGGTAAAGGAGAGGAGATTCGGAAACGAGAATATTACATCTGCGTCTCGTATGGAATAGCGGTGGTGGTGTTTGTGAAGGAGTGAGGTGCACGTAGGGGCCGTTTGATTGGCCAAAACGGGATTGTGGTAAGTGGAGAATTTTATTATTGTTTCAGCAAACAACCGCTTGTTGCTCCAACCAACCGTGCAACCGTAAGTCAAACGTTGCTCCATTCATTCCCAACGAGGAAATTGAGCGGTGAACTTTTCGCGCTATGGGAAATTCGCTAGCGCAAATGAAAGCGGCATTCCACTCGGCTGTAAGAATGAGTCGTTAAAACATGTAATGTCTTTCAGAAGACAAGTGTTCATGTTCCCGAACGAGCCGAGTATTGAACGTGTCGTTTTAGGTGATGCATGAGGGGAAGGTTTGAGCACGATTTTGGCGCCAACACAGTGGAGTATGAAGTGTTTTGTAAGTGTGGGGGATGTTAGCCATA
>NW_024876927.1:0-1969 GCF_018340385.1 Cyprinus carpio
AATTTAGACTGTTGTCTTCTGCAAAGAAGTTAATTGGAAAAGAGTGATGCTTTATTGTTGGGACAATGGATTGATGATAAACCTTGCCTTCCCTGATGGTTTTGTGTTGGGAGGGAATGGGGGTATAAAATGCTTAGGAGTTTATCTAGGGGATGACAGTGTGTTACAAAAAAAATTGGGAGGGGCATTGGGGAAAAAAAAGTTAAAGGAAAGCTTGGATAAGTGGAAATATGGTTATTACCGAATATGTCCTATAGAGGCGAACTCTCATTGTTAATAGCTTAGTGGCATCTTCACTTTGGCAAAGATTAGCCTAATGTAGACCCTTCACCACAGTTTTTTACTTGGAAGTTCAGAAGCTGCTCTTGTTAACTTTTTTGGGACAAACTGCACTGGAGTCCCCACAGAGTGTTTTATACCTCCCAAAGATGAAGCGGGCATGGTTTGATTCACTTACACAAAGTAGAATGGCTGCCTTTAGGTTACAGTTTTTAAAAGACTACTTGATGGTTCTACAGATTTCAGCTGGCGTGCTGCGATGCGCTGCACCATTTGCACACTATTGGGGGTTTCGGACTGGATAAATCCCTCTTTTTAATGGATCCAACCAAATTGAATTTATGGACTGCCTGCTTTCTATCGAAATCTTTTCAAGGTGTGGAGTTTTTTCGTGTTCACAAGACTGAGAACTCATTTTTCTCTACACTGGCTTTTACTTGTGAACCACTGATACTTAGGGGCCCGCTGGACATTGCTGCTACTCACTGCTATTTGCGGGGTTCAGCACCATATTTCAGAAATCCAGGTTTTTACATTGGGACATTTGTTGGATCTTTAACTGGGCCTCATTTTGAGAAAATGTGGATGTTGTATCAATCTTCTTTAGGAATCAGATCTGTTCGTTTATTAACTTCGTTTTTTTTGTTAAGCTCAAATCATGTTTTTACATTTGAAGGAAGAACATTTGTTAAGAGACTTTTTTACAGGGGTTTTGTACTCCTGATGTTGAGGGAATCCTTTCCCATGTTTGATTAGTAAAGCCAATCTTGAAAGAGGGTATAGGTTTTTTGCTGGAATCAGGTGAATCTTTACTTTTAGATTTCTTGTCAGAGTGAAGGGAAAAAAAACTGCATAGAGCCTGTGTTTTGGTTTCTTTAATAAGAAAGTGTTAGGAGAAAAGAACTGATAAGCACCATGCATGCCTCTGTTTTCAAACTGAGAAATGATGTAAAACCTGAATGGAGATCACATTATATAAGCCACCATTATCTAAAAGGGTTGGTGGATATACAATGGAGAATTCTCCATGGTGCCATTGCTGTCAATTCTTTTTATTTAGATGCTGGAATCCAGAAGTTGAGATTTCTGCTTCTGCCCTTTCTGTCTTACAAAGGAGACTGTTTTTTCAATGCTTTTATGCATTGTTTTAAGATTAGAACCTTCTTTGTTTGTGAAGAGATTAAAAGAAATTTGTTTTGTAGGTTTGATGAAAGTCCTTTGTATTGAGACTTCTATCTTTGGGCTCTTAAGTACTTTCCAGAAAAAAGCATCGTTTTTTACTACATCAACTGTTGGAATTTCTCATTTTAGGGCAAGTAAAAATGGCTGGTATTTATATCAACCGGGAAAGAAATAGAGTGGAACAAAAGTGTAGCGGCGATGTGGAATGTATGTTTTTAACTTAGATAAAATCTAGAGTTTTGATTGATTTTAGGTTTTATATAAAACTATGAGAGATCTTTCCAACCTTTGGAATTGATATGTGAATTGCAGCCATGGTGCTTTGTGTGTGCAGTTTGTGAAGGTGGATTTGGTTTTTTTTCTTTATAATTTTCTGGCAGGGTTTTGGTATCCTCTCTGTGTAAGTAGTGGGTGAATGGATTATAAGTGGTTAGCTTATTGTGAGAAAGATACTCATAAAATTGTAAATAAAGTTTTTTTCAAAAATCAAATCTCTCTCTCTCTCTCT
>NW_024876928.1:0-1988 GCF_018340385.1 Cyprinus carpio
CAGGACCTAAAGAGCCACCACGCGTGCTGGTCATATCGGACAGCATGGCCAGTGGTCTCTTATATATAAATCACCAAGGTGGGCTGTCAGTCGACCCGCGCCTCTTCAGACTATCGTCGCGATGACTGCTGGAATGGACCCAAAGCAATTTGGGGTCCCATTGAGAGCAGTGCATCTTTCCGGGCAAGCTGAACAAGAGCGCGGATATGCTGTCAAGAAGCGGAGTCTCCTCAGAAGAGTGGAGACTCCACACCCGCAGGCGGTTCGCCAGAAGATATGGGAGGAGTCTTTGGCAGAGCTGAAATAGACCTCTTTTGCCTCTGCAAAAAGACAACTCTCATTGCCTAATATATTTTTCCAAGATCAAGGACGCGTTGTCCCAGGACTGGCCCAACCGTCTTCTTTATGCTTTCCTCCGGTCCCTCTGATTCCCCAAGTAATCAGGCGGGTCAGGGACCAGAGATGCACAGGCTAGAGCTCCGTCTACACGACGCCTCTATGCCTCCAAATGGTCTGTGTTCTCCACATGGTGTTCAGACCATGGTGAGAGCCCGACCTCTTGTGACGTATCAGTGATACTGTCATTTTTGCAAGAGCTCTTGGAGAAGGGACGATCCCCCTCCACGCTCAAGGTCTATGTAGCAACTATAGCGGCATCACACGCCCTTATAGCAGGCCAGTCGGTGGGCAGAAACGACTTAGTCGTCCGATTTATGAGAGGTGCCAGACGGCTTCATCCGCCTTGCCCTCCCACCGTCCCTTCTTGGGACCTGCCCACGGTGCTGAGAGCCCTGAAGGGGGCCCCCTTTGAACCGCTACAGTCCATAGGCCTTAAAGCCCTGTCGCTAAAGACCGCTCTGCTATTGGCACTAGCGTCTGTTAAGCGTGTGGGTGATTTGCAAGCACTTTCGATAAGCCCCTAATTGCCTAGAATTCGGGCCTAACGACTCGAGGGTCGTCCTGAAACCGAGGCATGGCTATGTGCCAAAGGTGCTCTCCACACCTTTTAGAGCACAAGTGGTCACCCTCTCTGCGTTACAAAACACAGAGGAGGATCCAGGGCTGAATCTACTTTGCCCAGTGAGGGCTCTAAAAGTCTACATAGAGCGTTCTGCACCAATAAGACGATCAGAACAGCTCTTCATATGCTTTGGAAACCGCACCAGAGGGTTACCGGTCTCTAAGCAAAGACTTTCAAGGTGGATTGTGGATGCAATCCAGCTAGCCTACTCTTCTTTGGGCCTGCAAAGCCCAATTGGAGTAAGAGCCCATTCGGACGAGAGCAGTGTCTTCGTCTTGGGCATGGTCTAATGGTGTGACTATCGCAGAAATTTTTGTGAGGCGGCTGGCTGGAGCTCGCCGTCCACATTTGCTAGATTTTACAATCTAGACGTCCCAGCGCTTCATGCTAGGGTACTTTCTGTGTGAAGGTCACCTTCTTGTTCCTCATTTGCATGCTCTTGGCCATTCTTGCCCAAGGCTCAAACTCTACTCGTATGCACTCGGTCCCTTGGCTACTGAGGCGATACGAACACGGGATGATCAGGCTAGGCCAGACGTAACCTCATTGAGCTTATTCTGCCCCTAGTTGCTATTATCATATCTTGGTTTAACAAATCAAGTTTGATTGCGTTGGTCGTCCTCCCTTCTTAGCATGGCGTGATTGAACTGGGTTCCCATATGCGTCTTCGACGCAGTACGAGTGAAGTATTGAAAGGGAACGTACTCGGTTACTAACGTAACCTCGGTTCCCTGAAATACGGGAACGAGTACTGCGTTCCTTGCCATGCTAAAAAGGCTGCACAACTCAGTCGTCGCTTCAGTCGAAGTAACCTGAATTCCTGTGGCGAAGCGGCCAATATATAGCCAGATTCCCCGCCCATATTGGCGGGCTTTGGCGGGCTTCGCTGCCATAGGTTCGTGCAGCACCGCTGCCAAGCCATTGGTTTGTTTTAATAGCACTGCACGATCCAATGGCTGTGCAGTTT
>NW_024876929.1:0-2267 GCF_018340385.1 Cyprinus carpio
ATGAAAACACATAGGCTAGCTAGCTTTTTTGGGCATACATTAAAGTTTTGGTGTTTTTCTCTTTGTGTTTTAGGTTTGTGCTTTAAATTTGCAAGTGTAACAACTGTTGCCTTAATTTCAAAATTCCCTTCTCAAAGCTGGATGAACACACTCCAGTCTTCTGAGGATATTTGCCAAGAGAGGTGGAGCCAGGGGACAAAAGGGATAAGTGAAATCCTCTTGTGGCCCACTTTACACAGGTATGATAACTGCGAAAGTTGTTTTTTCTAGATAAATTAATTCATTTGTTTTTCACTTAAGGATTTGTGTGATTTGAAAAGTGTATTAGTCTATTGTGAGCATGGTATTTTTTTAGCATCTCACTATTATCTATTGTCATTATTTTCCCTAAGTGTGCCTGCAGTAATGTTAAGGAGGGAGCGTGCCCTCAAAGGTTCTGCTTGTGTACCTAAATGAGGATCCTGTACAACTTCATCAAGGATTCATGGTATTATTGCTGAATATTCTGACAATATATTTTGGGTATAAACAATAAATTTTATATTATATTAATGTACTTTGTTCTGTTTATAGATGTCGACGTTTCCAACCGCTGAAACTGCATTTCAAAGAAATGGTGATACAGGCGTTTTGTGCATCAATGTGATGGGGGTGAAGGATTGAAGGAGTGAAGATGAACCTGCGGACGTTGGAGTAGTTTCTTGGAAGGAGTTACAGCACTAAAGGGCGTGGTATAATGTAACTAATGGTGTTGCATTGCTGATTGGGCGCATATATGCCCTAAATCTAAAGTTATCCGGAGGAGCCTCGATACACTCTTTTTTTGAACTCCTGCAAAGTGTTCCTGGGAGCTTGATGGACACAAACTCTCCACCAAAGTGCTCCAAAGCGCTCAAGACCAAAGCTTTTTTACACCCTGAATCGGTATAATCGAATTGTTTTTTTGTGTCAAATACTCAAAGCAAGTTCAGTAAGTTTCAAGCATGTTCACTTACATTTTTAAATGCCTTTTATTTGAGTTTTTGCCTTTTTTTTTTATAAGCTTCTTTCTTTGTACATAAGGGGCAAGGCGGCGTAAAGAGTGAATAGTTTCCTCAAAAATTCAAAAAATCTCAAAAATTTCCTAAAAAAAAGCTCTGTGAAGGTCAAAGGAAAAACCATCATGGGTTTAGGGGTTTCAACGACACGGGGGTTGTGTTAGCACGTTGATAATTTAATTTTTTTTTTTTTTTTTTTCTTTAAAACAATTTTTTTGTTTAACTTCATTGGTCTTTAAATGGCTTCCGAGTGTTCTTCTATTGAAAGACGTTTTAATGAAAATGTATTTTTAAATGCTAAGCTGCAAAGATGTTTCAGTATATAATATGTATTTGTTTGTTCTTCATAAAAATTATGCAGGCACATTTTGGAATTAGAATAGAAGCAGGATGCAGATTTTCTTTTTGATTTTTTTGTGAAGTGCACTTAAAAGCAAACACACTTTCTAATTTTTATATATATATATATATATAATATAGAATATAGATATAGATTATATATATAGTTTTTATATATAGGTTTTGAACCTGCATTGTTGTACATGTAGGAATGTGAACCTGTTTTTCATTTTGCATTGTAGAATTAAGTATGCTCATGCTGCACTGCTTTGAATGTTCTTAATTTGTAGTCAAGTATTTTTAAGCAATTTCCTTAAGAAACGTATGCAGTCATGTCATGTGAACATGTTCATGGAGAAAGCGGGCAGTTCTAAAGGGAAAACGATTTCTGTACACATTTGTGTTTTATATAAAATTAGGCAAAAATTTCAGGCTTAATGTTTTAAGTATTTGAAGTGTTGTTAGTGACACATGCTGTAAGCTGTTCCTAGTAAAAGGATTTATTGCATATTTGCTGTGTCTGTAGTCATCATTGAAGTATGGGGAAAAATGGTGATGTGATATTATTTTATAACATAGTAGTAACTTGACTAAATGGGATTTATTCATTAAAAGTGATTCAAACCTATAGGCTTAACATAAAAGTTAAATTTAAGATAGCATGATTAATTATAGTTCAATAAAAACATTTATCATGTTAAAAAATAAGTATGTAATCCCGTTTAATCAATGTCATCTGTTCATGTAAAATGAACACAAATATTTCAAGCTGGTTTAACATCATCTAGTGTTGTTAAGATAATGTGGTGTAATCACGTGGAACCACTGTCCACGATTAAATCATGTTCAACCAAAGTTTTATTTTTTTGAGTGCTCTTAAAAGCAAACACA
>NW_024876930.1:0-3228 GCF_018340385.1 Cyprinus carpio
CGATAGATTTTTCATTGTTACAAGAACTTTTAAATCTTGTGCTGGGCTTGTTTTTATGGGGTCTTCCGTCATCATCAGCAGTATTTGTCAACTGTCAGCTAAAACATACTGGTAAATATTCAGATTAAACTGAAGTGTTTTCTCTTTATGCAGTCGAAGAACAACTGTATCACAGAAGGAGGGTGTCATGTTCTGGCTGCAGCTCTAAATTCAAACCCTTCAATCTGACAGAGCTGGATCTGAGTGAGAATAAACTAGAAACCCAGGAATGAAGATCATCTGACTCTGTTTGAAAATTCAGTGTAGACTGGAAAAGCTGAAGTAAGATTTTAAAAGTGTATCCATTAATTACTCAGACTCTAGTGACCACCACAGTTTCATAAATTTGAAAATATTTACACTTCTCATCAGGACTGCACAATTAATCAAAATAAACTCGACATTGTGATATGGGTTAGTGCAGTTATCAAATCAGAAAAGGCTCAATAAATCTTCTCCTTCAACCAGTACCTCCAACATTTAGCATCAGCACACTGGAGAAGAAGCACTGTGTCTTTAAAATTCACTTTGTTCATTATTTTTCGCGAGGCTTAACTTTGATTAGCATTCACTGGTGTTGACAGCATTGGAACATCAGAATAGAGTTCAGATGACTTACACTACGATTGATGTAACGATCATGTGAGATGTCTGAGTCATGGCGCTTGTCTATGGAAGCTGCTGGAGATAAGGCCCTTTTGATTTAGCTTTTTAAAGGATAACAGTGAGTTCAGGACACAGATGGTTTGGAAGAAAAAAGCTGATCACTTTCTAAATTGAAGGCCTCTCCGTTAGTTACTCTTACATGTTTTACCACTAAGCATTCATTTGGGGAGATCTAACATGTATTATCTTATATAAATAAAAAACAAAGTTAAGAGGCTGTGTTTTATAAATTTAAGAATTGTTTTATTTTTTTATTTTGTTTATTTGTATGCATCAAGCAAGAATTTGACTGTTGAAAACTGAAAGCATTCAATAATTCAGGATCAGATTAATCATATGAAACTCATTTTAATTTTTAAGATGTGTTTTTGGTAATCTGGAGTTATTTCTGATATTTTTTCTTCTGGATATTAGAAGAAGAGTTCTGAATGGCTGTTAAACAACGAATAATTAAAAAAAAAATGGCTGGTTGAATAAGTTCTTTTGAGCTTTATAACATGAAAATTTGGAAGTTTGTAACTAATTTCATTTACTAAGTAATTTCCAATATTTTCTGGCAGATGATGTTAACAGATATTACCAGGAAAACCTGTTTGTGAACTACCTAAACACAGAAAACTTAAAGAAGAAGCTCAGTGTTAATTTTTCCGCACCAATAAGTATAAAAGTCTGAGGGCTAAACATTAGAAAAAGTAAAGAAATTTAAGACATAAAGATTTACAATCGGTAATATTTTAACTTCCTTCAAAACTCTTAAAAAACCTTCTCTCAGCTTGTTTGTTCTTGCTATCAGCAATTGTAAGTATGGTTTAGGCTTAAGTATTGTACTGTAAAATACAAAATACTGTAATGATCAAATTAAAAAAAGTTATTTCACAATGTGATTATCATGCAGATATCATATTGGTGGATAAAAGGGGTAGCTAAAAGCTGCTATTTGTGTAATTGTATGTATATCTTAATTAGTTGTGTTCTCTCTTCTACAGGTTAAACTGCATCAGTATTACACAGATGAAGGTTGTGCTGCTCTGGCATCAGCGTTTAATTCAAACCTCAGAGAGCTGGATCTGAGCAGGAATCAAATAGGAGACTCTGGGTGACAGAAATCTCCAGTCTGCTGAGAAATTCACAGACACTACAGATACTCAGAGTCTGAATTTGGTTAATCTAAGCATGAATCAATGTAAAAAGCTCCAGCTGGTCTGCTTAAACTGATGCTGTGTCACAAGGAATGGGTCAGTGATGTAGAAATTGGTGTGTTGGTGTAGATACATTTATAAAAATATTGACAAACAGATTGATGTTTTGAGATGATGGGAAATGTTAATATCCTAATGGTGTAATACATTTATTTATTTATTTATTTGTTATTTATTATTTCTTTCTTTCTTTCTTTCTTTAGACTTTCAGACTGCAGTATCATTGAAGAAGGTTATAAAGCTCTGTCTTTCTGAGATCAAACCCTTCAGACCTGATGAGCTGGATCTCTGAGGAAATGATCCTGGACCATCAGGAGTGAAGGCTCAGTGATTTACTACAGGATCCAAACTGTCAACTCAAGACTTGAGGTGAGAAAATGAAATAATGCCAAATAAATGATTAATTATTTGTATTATTGGGTGTATTATTTACATTTAATCATTTATATACACTTTTATCCAGCTTTACAAATGAAAAAGAGTAGAAACATTCAGATCAACGAGAGAGAACAATTGATTATAGTGCTATGACAAGTCTCAGTTAGTCCTATTTTCTTGTAGCCAGGTTTTCTTTTTTTGAATATGATGACAATAATAAAAGAATAACATCTTTTCTAATAGACTTTCAGACTGCGGTATCACTGAAGAAGGTTATAAAAGCTCTGTCTTCAGCTCTGAGATCAAACCCTTCACACCTGATAAGAGCTGGATCTCACAGAAATGATCCTGGACCATCAGGAGTGAAGCAGCTCAATCGATTTACTACAGGATCAAACTGTCAACTCAAGACTCTGAGAGTGAGACGATGAAATAATGCTAAATAAATGATACGCATGTGAATTATATTATATATATATATATATATATATATATATATATATATATATATATATATATATAAATATGCAGTTAAATTATTATTTCACTAATTCAGTAAGGCACACAATTTGTTGTTGAAAATGATCAAAGATGAGAAAGATGAGATGCTGCATCTGCTGTTGTTTTGATGATAAATGTCAGCAATAGTTTAGTTGTGTTAAAAGTTACAGCTTAATCAGACATTTTGTGTCACTAGATGTGCTGGTGTTCAGTAGATTGGTGCCTCGATAGTTAACATTTATGATTGTGTTATTGTGGACATTTCTCATAGAAAATATTCAGTGTGATTTATTATCCTGATTGTTTAAATGTTACTGAATGCACTGTACATTAATTTCCATCAAGCTCAGATTCACAACACTGTAGATCATGGATCTAGAATAGAGAACTGGATTGTAAATCTGAACACATAACTGAAAACATCAAGGGGCGACCCCCCCAAAAA
>NW_024876931.1:0-1819 GCF_018340385.1 Cyprinus carpio
ACAGTGAGGACTGCCTTCATATATGGTTCCATCTCTCATGCTTGAACATGAAACGTATGCCTAACAAAGGGGGAGCAAATGGTACTGTTTGGTGTGAACAGCCTGGAGTGTGATGGTAAAGTACTTAGTACACACACATGAAATGAGGATTCTGATGTAACAGGCTTTTTATTATAATTTTGTATTTTTAGTTCATTTGTGTTTTTGTCATTCTATACAAAAAAATATGAAATTCAGTACCATTTCTAATGAAATGGCTTTAATGCCTAAAATGTAAGATGACTATTAAAATAACTTTGACTTTATTCCATACTGAACCTGACATTTGTGATTTAAGATGTTAAGGTAACACAATACATGTATTAAAGGGATAGTTTCCTTTAAAATGAGAAATTGTCATCATATACTCATCCTCAAGAGTTATCTCAATCCTGTATGAATTTGAAAGGGAAAATATTCATACAGGTTTGGGAAACTAACTTGAAGGTGAGTATATGATGACCGTTTGCATTTTAAAGTCAACTAGCCATATTGAACAACCCGCTTTACAACCACACACATCTAATCAAAAAGGTACAACCCAGGAGCACATGTTGGTAAGGCAACAACACACTGTAGTTATCTTATCGAGCAATCACGCTATCTCAGATCCTGATGTCACCAGGTAGAGATGGGTATCTTCTCTGACAGTATCCTGTATTTATTGCGCACCAATCCTATCACTCTTTCTACATGTATGTGGACGTAATGCGATTTTTACTTGGTGGTCTCAACTTCAAGAGCAGACAGCTGTAGCTTTCCTCGAGTATAACTGGGTGTTACAACTTCTTTTGCACATTTTAACCCTACACTCTCTTGTATATTAAAACCTCTTTCTGCCAAGATGAAATCACCGTGGTTAAGTAGCTCAAAGGGAGACTTTGCTGTGGGGAGTTGGCTGAAAGTTTAGTCTATTTATTCTAGCTAGCCACAAGTCTCTCCTGCGCTGGCTCAACTCCTCTGTCTCCTTCCCCTTCACATTTTCTTACAGTGGTATTACATAAAAACTCACTCCGGGATTCTTAATACTGTTGTTAGAACAGCCGTGTATTACACAACACACCATTGCGCCGGTAAAAAATAAATAAATACAGCGATAATACGGCGATGCCATATGCCTTGCTTTTTTCTTTTTTTTTTTGACAGACTGACAGTTGCCGTGGTTTCAATAATGTCAACAAATGGCCGCCGTAAACATTGATGACGTAGATCGAATAAACCTTATTCAACTCGATTTTCTTAAACAGCTCTTCAACTTGGGTTCGATCGTGATGGTTTGAGCTATTAAAAACATGGTATTTATGTTCACATTTTCCAATAAGCCGCTTGAGGCGCTGGACCCCTCCTGCTGAATGCGCTGCTCTATGTCTTTGTGTTTAATTAAATCTCCTCTTGGCCAGAAGATGACGAGGGGTGTGAGTTCAGACATTGGGACCCAGCAGCTCCACATACTCCTCAAACCTCCGTCAGAGTCAGTAAAGGCTGAATCCTGACTCTAAATCAAGCGATCATGAAACCGCGGTGTAGGTCCGAGGTAGAAATCATGAAAATCCTGCATCTACCAACTAGCCTGTTTGGAGATACTGTGATAACCTTCATAAATCGGGTGGAACGCTTATCCACTCGACCTAGGACATTATTCAGCAAGACTGATTCACTCCTGTCATCAATAAGCCCCTCTCTCTTCACATGTTCATCTCCTTGACCAAAAGTTTTTTTTTAGAGTGTACATTTATTTCCAAAATATCACCGTTGATTATTTCTTTAAATTTTTTGTTGG
>NW_024876932.1:0-1711 GCF_018340385.1 Cyprinus carpio
AAAAACTATCTGGGAGTGATCAAGGTCATCTAGGTCATTAAAAACTGTCATCAAATCTTTGTTTTTTAAATGTCCCAAAAGGTCTCATAAAATTCCAAAGGTAGTCCCTCATTAGCTCCAGGGGTCTTACCTTCTTAAAAATCTCTTAAAATCCTCTTGTCTAACCCAAAAGGGACAAAAACCTTGTTTAGACCTCAAAGTGTCGTCTTTTTATAGTTTTCCTCTCTATAAAGTCAATACTTCCTTTTTTAAAACCCTCATTTCTCAGTCACTTTTTCTCCCTTGTAGAGTTTCTCATAAAGTCTTCAACCATTTCTAAGGGACATCTTCTGCTTTTGTCTTCTTTTTCTTTCTCCTTTGTGTTTTTTTAGTTTTTATTATTGGCAACCACCTTTATTTAGAATTTTTTTTGAAAAAAATGCCACAATGTATTTTTCCCCTTCTTCAATGTTCCTTTCCTTGCTTGCTCCTAAAAAGCATGATTCCCTGCATTCTCTCCCTCTCAGCTGTCTTCTTTAACATTTATTCTTTTGTACCTCCCTTTTTATTTCATCATTGAAAATCCTAGACCTTGGTTCCTAAAATCAAAAATAACGTGCTGTAATCTTCTTTTGCAGTCCCACTGCATCTGTCTTTTCTTTCTCTTTTTCTTTCTCCCCTGCCTGTTTTAAAAATATATTCTGTGTCCTTTTCCCTCTCACCCACTCTCCCACCACTGTGCCCGTGTGATTCAAAGAGAGTCTTGTGTAGTGTTTGCCACTCTACAACACCGTTTCCTTGTATCCCTTACTATACCTTATCTTCTAACAAAGAGCAGTCACCTCCATAACCCCTTACCTATAGTCACACCTGGGGAAGTGAGAAAGTGCACATGAAAGCATAGAGTGATCCCGGAGAGAGAAAAAAGGGGGGTCAATCAGCATCCTCCAGACCCAGGTCTCTAAAAAAACATAGTCTATTCGGGAAGCCTTTGTGGCATCTCCACTGAACCAGGTGTAGCCACACTTCCCTGGATGCATAGTTTTAGCGTCAGTCAATTAAATCTTTACTAAGTCTCGTAATAAAAGGATGCTTGTCTTCCCCAAATTTTTCCCCTGCAAACCCCTTCAATCTTCCTTTTATCCCCAAAAATTAAATCCCCACTAAAATTGTAGCTTCCTCCCAAAAGGTGAGACTGCACTTCTTTTTAAAAAGGTTTTTACCTGTCATTTTTCTCCGTGTGTTTCCTAATATTTAAACCATTGAATTCGCTTCCTAAAAATGATGCCTTTATTAAAAAATTCGTCCGTCCCTCACCACTGTGCTCACCCTTTAACCAAACAGCGATTTTAACCAAGAGGGCCACCCCACATCTGCTTATTGAACTTAACCCGCTCCACATATGATGGACCAATGTTGGCATTGTCCTCCGCCCATTGTTTGTAGTTTTTTAAAGATGGATACACATTCTGTAATAAAAACATATCTGCGGGAAATTGCTTAAAAAGGCTACAATGGACTGTGCACGATTGGAACCTCACACTTCTCACATTGAGTGTGGCCAATAGTGACGGGTCTTCATTAGGATTGTGTAAAAACACAGGTAACACTTTTAAACATTATTTAGAAAGATCGATCAAAACCCAAACATAAAAAACTATTATTCTCTCTGGACACTGAGGCTATGATCTTGTAATCCGACCCCGTCCTTTGATTCCATGAAGTGGGAATC
>NW_024876933.1:0-1839 GCF_018340385.1 Cyprinus carpio
CTTGGACGATCATTCATTTCCATCTTATGTGGTTTGTGTTTCAGCGTTTGCTCCGGAGCCTGAAAGAAATAACTCGGGAACATCATAAACATATGCGGCTGCGTAAACGCGTGGACGCTATGATTTGGGCGGGAGCTTCAGCTCGCGACTACGACAGCGCAGAATGAATGCAACCTGCTGGCAGCAGATGTAAAACTTGTTTTGGCAGTTCCTGCTGGAGACGCCCATTATACGCAGATCATTTGAGGAACAAACGACTTCGCGACCAGACTTCGACCGAACCAATGTGCTACAGCTTCCGATATTGAAGAGAAACACGAGCCCAACGAAACACTATGCGGCACTCGAGACACTTCGGACATGTGATGGCGCAAATTATTGCAACCCGCTTAACGATCGACTATTCTCTCCCAAACACTGAGATGCCTTTCCCAGTTTCTCCAGATGGACTTTTTCTAGAGGATCACCCAGCTTTTTTTTTTTCGGAACAAACCTATGAGCAATTTGGAGGGCTTTAAAAGCCCTAAGCCAGACTCTGTTCTATTTACAACCTCAGACACCTGCCAGCTCTTCAATTATCCTTCTACATTTTCTAACATCCATTTTTCTATTTACTCTGTGTGCTGTTTTCCCTCTTTATGTCTGTTTTCTTGTATCTTTTATGGTGGATTTGGGCAGGAAATACTGTATTGATGGAACCTCCATTGTGGAAGGCTTACAACTTTGTTTGAAATAAAAGCAAATCAAATACTTATTTAAATAGTGAGAGCCTGTTGGTCATTATGTGATTGTTGTGCTTTTAATTGGGTCGCTCACGCAAAGGCTCTTTCTTGGAAAAATTTTTAACAAACGTGCCAAAAATATGTGTGATTTTTCTATATTAGTTAAGTTATTTTTTCTCCTCTCTCTCTCTCTCCATAAAAGATAGCTACTGAGGTGAAACTTTTGGTGCAGGCAGAGGGGAGATAGCCACCACTCCAACATTTCCGAGCGGAAAAAAGGAGGAGGGAAAAGGGGAGAAGAAAGAGGGAAAGCACCACCCGGTCCAAACTTCTGCAAATTCTTTTTGTGGGGTTCTCCAGGGATGATTCTTTGTCCCAGTCAATGGCCTAAGAACACCCAAAAAAAACACCAGAAATTATGAGAATAATATTACAAAATGTCATGAGGAGACTATTGTTGAGGACCGCGGAGGTAAGTTGTTGTCCCACTTTTCAAAAAAACTGTCTAAATTTTAATGAGAACCATACATCACAATGACTATATGTGTCATACAAATACAAGAAGGAAGTCTTGGGCACATATGTTCTATTCATTACATTTCACATCTTTATATCATTACGAAATTGTAGGCCGTTGAATAATAGAGAATGTGCACCCAGGAAACTCTGCCTCATAGGCGGCGGTGTAAAGCTGTCACACTAGATTATCTAAAATAATAACAACACTACTTACTTAATTGTGGATGATTGATTTTAACTCTTTAAAATTCAAATACCAGAAAACTGGGAATATATAAAAAAAAATCATCCCTAGAGAATTTGGGAAAAATAAAATATTCTCCAAAAAAATCCACATTTCAATCAAAACATATTAAGTGGCAAGACCACTTTACCTTGAACTTAAACCTCAAAAGTTCTCTGGCTTTGCACTACATAGCTCCATGTAACTGCTCTGACTGAAATACTGCCGCAGATCGCTTCTAACTTAACAGCACATCTTTAGCGATCTGAACAAAACAGATTCCTATTGTCTGACTAATCAGACTGCATCTTCAAGTCTGATTCTGGCACACATAAATTGCCTGGACTGAGGTGCAAGCATCCTGGGCCCATTTGT
>NW_024876934.1:0-1536 GCF_018340385.1 Cyprinus carpio
GGTGGGCATGATTGGTATTACACACTGCCGTTTGGTGTTGCTATCTGAACCAGTCAGAATGAAGGGCGCCTAAATGGGCGCGAGAACAGGACAGACTGGGCATATGCCTACGTAGGCCAGGTTTACAAGCTCTGTCTGTGATGCGTATTTTTTCCGAGCCATGGATCAGAGCCTTCACACTGCCAAAAGTAAAAGATGTGAACAGAAAAGGTTAGGAAATAAAAAGGTGCTAAAAGAATGAATATCTGGCAGCATGAGCACAGAGAGAGTTGTGAGTTCACGCTGCATTACAGTTTGAGCGTAGAGGAAGCATCAGTTTAGAATGCGCTGCATTCTCTCCGCCGGGCTAAGAGCGTAATATCTGGAGAACGCAGCGTGTACTGGTTTTGTGACAAAGAAAGAGGAAATCTGCGCGTCGCGGCGGATAGGATTCGCTTTTCAGCGCTTATTTAATGTTCTTTTCGGCGTTACAATACTTGGCGCTCACCGCTGCTGCTTCATTATTGATCTATAAGCACCTGTAAAATATTTTGCCTGCATTTTCATAGGCTTAGTCTCTCATCTGTGAGCTGAACTGTTTCACTGTTACATCCATGAGATTGTGTAAATCGTCAAGGTCACAGAATGTCTGTCAGTAGGTCAGTACCAAATAAGTTTCCTAAATATTTACATTAGAATATATATATAATATACATCCATTGTGTATGTATTCTTTTAAAAATCTTTTTATGTTGTACAGTGTATAATTCTTAACTAATTATGTAAAAAATAATATGTGTTGTCTGGGCCTACAAATTGTACTAGGTTTTTTTTTTTTGGCCCCAAAAGGCGATACAGAAAAGGATAAAGGCCCATGAGATTTGCTTTAAGCTGTAATGATGAGAAAAAAATAAAAAACAACAACACACAACTACTTTATTACTTTTTTTTTTCTTTTTCTGGTGATTAAAAAGAGATGTTAACTCTCTCTCTCCTCTCTGTCTCCGCTCTCTCTCCCGTTCTCCCTCTCTCTCTCTCGGTCAGGCGGCCCTCAACACCCCCCACCCCCCTCTCGTTCCACCACTCAGTCACCAACAACAAAGTCAGTTCACTTAGGTCAGTCCCAACCAGCACACCACACTCAGTCACCAAAAACCCCTCCCTCCTCTCACACAGAGAGAGAGTGGCCTTAGAGAGTGAATCAGATGTCCTGACAGTTGTTTTTAATGTGTCTGTTATCCATACAGTGTTGCAAAATGGAATCGGCGCATACTTCCTGTGGAATGACTGCTTTCCTGCATGAAAAATGGTTTGAAGTGTTTGTAAGCTGCAATTTAAAAACACAAGATAATTAATGTTTCCCTTTTACTGTTATTTAAAAATCACTCACGGCAAACCGTTCAAGCTATCCAAAATCCATTCGCAATCAAGTTCCTCATGTTTTACATCATGTAGAAAAAAAAAGTTTGGTGTGTATATATATTTTTTCCTCTGAGGAGTATGTGCATTAATTCACAGCAATATTTTTCCAAAAATCCACATTTAAACCAGCTAAAA
>NW_024876935.1:0-590 GCF_018340385.1 Cyprinus carpio
TCCTCAAAATGGAAAAGATTTTCAGCTTTCACTATCGGTACCCTCACAATGGCACTGACTTGTCTGTTGTATTTGGTAAGTGCTATTTGTTGGGGTAGTTTCATGTGACCAGTGCTTCAAGAGATAATTGCCTTCTGGGACTCCAAGCTGAGTTCTACATGCAAAGATCATTTCATCACAGTATTCAACCCATTAAGATTACTTCAAATGGGAGCATTGATTGGTCCTATGTTCATAAGTGCTTCTCTTTGGGGTAGTTTTAATGAGGAAATGAACTGCAGACAAGGCTCCAGCTATTTTCTATTTCTTATGTTTTCCCTTCTCATGAACTTTTTGCACACATACACCTCTGATCCCAACTTCTAACTTTAAATGCTAAAAGGATGGGGCAGCATTTTGCCACTATTTTGCATCCTCCTCTGTAACCCACTTTTTCATTTTCCTTGCCTTCTTGAGTGCAAACCAGCTGATGTCTACTCTAACTCTAGCATCTTTCTATTCAATCAAAGCAGAAAGTGCTATCAAGTTGGGGTAAAATGTTTGCTGACTGAATTCCCTGTGTCCAACTGGTTTGTATTCAGTTCTGTCTG
>NW_024876936.1:0-1930 GCF_018340385.1 Cyprinus carpio
ATGTAAGGTATGGAATGGAACTCCATGAAGAGCATGTTCAGGTGTACTAAGTTAAATTTTCCTTGGAATTAGGGGTTCAAGAGTTATTAACATTTGAATTTTTGGACTGCTGGTGGCGCTATAGAGTTGTGCCTAGAGACCCCAAAAGTTGGTCCAGATCACTATTCATAGCCATCTCACAAGTGTGCCAAATTTCATCATTTTCCCATGTTTCCCTTCAAAGGGCTGCCATAGACTCCCATTGGGCCGAAGAAGAAGAAGAATAATAATAATAATAATAATAAAAACATACAGATACAATAGGGGCTACAGCTATTTGGGCTTGGCTTCATCTATGCAACAGCGATACCGGAGACCAAGCCCTGAAAGGGCTGTAGCCCAGAAGCGAGCTGACGCCAAGTGAGCATACGTCGGGACAATGGATAAACTTCAAGTAGGGAACTTTGAAATCGAACAGAACTTCAGATGAGAATGACCAAAAGCACGCTTTTTAAATTTAATCAGAACACACACAGAAAATCCAATGTCTTCGAACAGAAAGAACATGGAATACACACGGGATTCAACTCCACAACCTCACGGATTCTGAACCAGCGCCTTAGCAGAGTGAGCCACATTGGATTGGCCTGGCATTCGACAAGCCACAGAAAGCGAGGTTAAGGTGTGAGAATGGAAGCTCTGAAAAGCCCGAATTAGCATTTGAGCCAGATTAGCATGCTAGGCTAAAAAATGCTAACGGGTATCAAAGTTAACCAGATAGATCAAGACAACCCATTAGAATGAATAGAAACGCTTTAGCATGCATTCAGGTAATTAAGCATGCTAAGCTAACCAAGCACAAATCAACTAAAGACAGGCACGGTCAACTTCAGGAGGATGTACATGTCGGGAATGGGAGTGAATATCAAAAATCTGTTCAATCATTTCTGTCCGCCTGGTCTGAATATCATCTGATAAAATTTTGAACAAAAATTGAACAAGATTTCAGGGAGGAGTAGATAAAAAACAGTTTTCATTCCATTCAATATGGCGGACGGACACCATATTGGAAAATGACAAATGAGACATCATCAGATTCTACATAACCCAAGTGAGGCTTAAATGACATAAAATAACAAAAAATCGATCAACGATTTCCAAAAGTTATGGAGGGGTTTTGCAAGAATCGTTATATCTCTTGAACACTAGGTGGCGCTGTCTTTTCAAACTCGGGAACATTTCCCGCACATGGTGTTGATGATGCCTACCCATTTTTGGTGCAGATTTGTCCAGTAGATCATCAGATACCGCACTTATGACAAATTTCAAAATGGCGGAAAGGTGGTCCAGGTGGTCTTGACAAAATTGACATCCACAGATTCGGAATGACCCAAAGAACTATATAGACACCAACATCATAAACTTTCTGGATGTATTGTCTAGAAGTTATAAGCAAAAAGTGAATTTTTGGTATCTCTAACACCTATAGGTATGCGCCGTTCCCAACTTCTCGGTATGGACCCCTCAGGATCATGTTGTAGTGATGAAGTGGTACCAAGTTTGGTTTCTGATTGATCAAAGTTTGGCCGAGATACAGCATCTGAACCGATTTTAGGTCTACTAAGTAGGTTCACAATTTAATAACTTTGAACAAAGATGAATATCAAAAATCTGTCTAGTCATTTCAGCGGATCAGTCTAAAGACTCATTTGGAGCCAAATTTCAGAAGAATTGGACTAATTTTGAAGGAGGAGTAGTGTTTAGACTGAATACTGTACTTTCTAAATGGCTGCTACTGTAATAGGCGGAGCCTTTAATGTAAGTGCATTGACTGTAATCTCCATGAAGAGAAATGATCAGGTGTACTAAGTTTTATTGTCATAGAATTAGGGGTTCAAGAGTTATTAACATTTGAATGTTGAAATTTTGGACTGCTGGTGGCGCTATAGAG
>NW_024876937.1:0-1742 GCF_018340385.1 Cyprinus carpio
CAGGTTTAACACGAGAAACATGAAAGACAGGATGGACACGACAGAAAGGTTGAGGCAACCGAAGCCGCACCGCCGCCGGACTGACCACCTTGACAATGGGATAAGGCCCTATAAATTTGGGTGCCAACTTACGGGCCGGAACCGAAGTGGCAGATCTTTGGTAGAAGCCACACCCTTTGCCCACAAACATACCTGGGTGCCACAGTCCGACGGCGGTCAGCAGCTCTTTAGTGCGTCCCCCAGACCGGACCAACGCTTCCCTGGCCCTCCTCCAGGTACGATAACAGCGCTGCATAACGCCTGGACTGGGGAACTGCGGCCTCAGCAGCCTGAGAAGGAAACAGAGGGGTTGATAACCAAGGCAACACATGACGGGAAAGCCCAGTCGAGGACACCGGCAAGGAGTTATGGGCATATTCAGCCCAAGTTAGCTGCTGACTCCAGGAGGAGGGGTTATGGGAAGCCAGGCATCGGAGACATCCGCTCGAGATCCTGGTTTGCACGCTCGGTTTGGCCGTTGGTCTGTGGATGGAATCCTGAGGACAGACTGGCGGAGGCACCCAGTCGTCGACAGAATTCCCTCCAAAACTGGGACACGAACTGGGGCCCCCTGTCAGAGACCCACATCCTCCGGAAGACCATGAATCCGGAAGACGTGGTCAATGACCACCGGGCCGTCTCCCTAGCTGAAGGAGTTTAGGAAGGGGAATGAAGTGAACCGCCTTAGAAAAGCGATCCACAACAGTAAGGACCACAGTATTGCCACTGGATGGAGGGAAACCAGTAACAAAATCCAGGGCAATATGTGACCAGGGGCGGGAAGGAATAGGGAGGGGATGAAGCAGACCAACGGAAGGTTGATTGGAAGATTTGTTTTGAGCACAAACCTCACAAGCACCCACGAACCGACGGATGTCCTCAGCCATGGCCGGCCACCAAAAACGCTGACGGATGGCTGCCAGCGACCTCCTCACACCAGGATGACACGTGAGTTTAGAAGAGTGACCCCGCAAGGCGGTGCGGACTGTATCAGGCACAAAATAACAGACCGCGGACACCCCATGGGCACCTCAACCTGAGCTAATGCTTTCGCCTGACCCGGCCCTCGACACCCCAGGTGGCGGCCCCACCACAGCCCAAAAGGCAAAAATGGTGTCAGGAGGAGACTCGTCAACAGGCACGTCAAATTGCCGGGACAGAGCATCAGGCTTTACCATTCTTAGAACCCGGCCTGTAAGACAACACAAAGTTGAAGCGCCCAAAAACAGTGCCCAACGAGCCTGTCTGGAGTTCAGCCGTTTTGCCGATTGAATATACTCCAGATTTCATGATCAGTCCACACACCAGAATGGAATTATCGCCCCTCCAACCAGTGACGCCACTCCCAAAGCCAAGCGTACTGCCAGCAGCCTCTCTGCTGCCGGCGTCATAATTCCTGTTCTGTGGGAGAAAGGCGATGAGAAAAATAAGCACAAGGATGCAACTTATTATCATGAGGGGATTTTTTGGGAAAGAACTGCTCCCGGCACCCACCTCTGACGCCTCCACCACAACCGTCTGCTAGGATCCGCAAAACAAGAATAGGAGCAGTAGGAACCTGGATTTCAAATCGCCAAAAGCCGCCTTCCGAGTAACAATTGACCTGTAAAATTTGGTTTTGGTGGAGGTTAACGCTGTCAGAGGGGGCCGCCACCTGGCTGAAATTCGAATAAAACGCCTATAGAAATTAGAAAAGCCCAAAA
>NW_024876938.1:0-1436 GCF_018340385.1 Cyprinus carpio
CTGAACAGGGGTACAGCATGAACCCCAAAGAAAAAGAGGCTGTGCAAGCACTAAAGTGGAGAACACCCAGCACTGTTCGTGAGGTGAGGAAGCTCATGGGTTTCCTTGGTTACACAGATCATACATTGCTGACTTTGCCAGAATAGTAAAGCTTATATGAACTGTTGACAAAGCCCAGCATGTGCAAGGCAGGCTCAGGAAAAGGGGAACTCATCCTCGCCAAAGCACCTCCATCCTGACCGAGTAGGTGGACAGGAGACATCAGGAAGCACTGGAGAAGCTGATCGCGGAGTTGACAAACCCACCCATAATGGCATACCCAGACCTTTGAAAAGCCACGGAACCTTTTCCATAAGCGATGCGTCCAGAAGAAGGGGCTGGGAGTCGTGACTATTACCAACGACAGAGGGAGGCAAACTCCGAGTAGTTGGTTATGGGTCTGGGACCCTGACCCCTGCCACCGAAAGGAACTACAGCCTGCATTCTGGGAAGTTGGGTTCCTGGGACTCAAAATGAAGCGATCTGAAGCGTTTCGAGTTCCTGTTTCATCGCCACATTTCACTGTCTGCAGTGATAATAACCGGATGACATATGTCATGTGAAAACGGCAAAAAGCTCAATGCAGTGAGCGGGCAGCGGTGGGTTCTCTGAGCTGGCAGACCACCGTTCTTTGAAATATAGACCAGGAACGGCAAATCGAGATGCAGATTTCTTATCACGGAGATCAGTGCCAATTGAAGTCACAGTCAGAGAGTGTACTCAGGAGTGCAGAACCAGAAGTGCTGGGATCAATTGGGGAAGTCCTAAAGGCACAACGATCGTGGGGAAGTGGACTGGACATCTTAAATCACTCTGCAACATAGACATCTTACCAGAGGAGCTGAGGGTGACCACCAGATATCTCGTCAACGGCTAACACCGCAGGATATCAGGAGTGCCCAGCCGAGTGATCCAGTCATCAGCCGAGCACTTCTGATCTGGAAACAGAAACAACCACCCCAAACAACAAAGAAAAAATTGAGGGAACCGGAAGCTGTGAGACGACTCTACGAGGAATGGCATCACCTGGGCAGATTAATCAGAGGGGAAGGCATCCTGCAAAGAAAAAATAATGACTAGAACTCAGTTGGTTATCCCAGAAAACTTGAAAAGCATGATGTACAAGTACTTACATGAAGACATGGCCCACCTGGTGCGTCGCATGGTGGCAGCTTCGTGCCGCGGTTCTTCTGGCGAAAATGAGAAGAGATGGAGCATTATGTCCGCGAGAGTGTGTCGATGCTAAGACAAAAGAAACCAAACGGATCACAGAACTCCAATCCAGGCGACGAGACAACAGCTCCATTTGAGATGATTTCGGTGTTACTTGCACCTGGAGAAGCAGAGAGTACGCCGTATATCGTGGTCATTGACCACTTTTCAAAGTTTGCTCAGCT
>NW_024876939.1:0-1905 GCF_018340385.1 Cyprinus carpio
CCACCGTTGCCCCGCTGCATTGAGCTTTGCCGTTTTCATGACATATGTCAACGGGTTATTATCACTGTAGACAGTGAAATGTGGCGCATGAAACAGGAAATCCCGGAAACGCTCTGTGATCGCCCATTTGAGTCCGAGGAACTCCAACTTCCCAGAATGCAGCTTGTAGTTCCTTTCTCGGCAGGGTCAGGGTCCGAGACTCATAACCAACTACTCGAGTTTGCCTCCCCTGTCAGCAGGCTAGCACGCTCCCAGCCCTTCTTCTGACGATCGTCATGAAGGACAAATGGCTTTCAAAGTCTGGGTATGCCATTGGCGTGGTTTATCAACTCCGCGCATCAGCTTCTCCAGTGCTTCCTGATGTCTCCCCTGTCCACTCTACTGGCCGTGGATGGAGGTGCTTGCGCAGGGGATGAGTCTCTTTTTCCTGAGCCTTTCGCCTTTGCACATATGCTAGTTTTGGCTAACAGCTCATATAAATGCGCCGGGCCATTCTAAGGCAAAGTCAGCAAATGTAAGGATCTGGTAGTAAACTCAAGTAAACTCCACCAGCTTCCTCACCTCCCTGGCAATGCACAGTAGCAGGTGTTCTCCACTTTAGTGCTTGCACAGCCTTCTTTTTTTCTTTTGGGGTCATGCCAGCCCCTTGTTCAGCAGATGATGTGCCTGGCTACACAGCAGCAGACTTCCCCGCGCAAAGAAGCTCACATTTCTCATTTTAGCTTGATACCGGCCACCAGCCCTTGGTCACTGTAGCACTTTCTTCAAGTCCTTCAGGAAGGTTCAAGTCCTTGCTGGAAGACTAACCATTCGTCAAGATAGGGAACACAGATATCATCCCTTAACTCTCCTAGACACTCTTCCATGTACCTCTGAAAAGGCAGGTGCATTTGTGGGGCAAAAGGTATCCGTACTCCACTCAGAAAGCCCCCAGGGGTGTTATATGAATGCCGTGTATGCCCTACTGTCTTTAACGGCCATGAAGCCCTGGATGATAGGCTTTTTACCCTGGTCCAGCACAGTGAACCAGGAGTTCCCCCTAGATTTTCTGGGATCTCTTGGATTAGGTGGGATGGGATGCCTGTCAGGGGTATGTCTTCTCGTTGAGCAGCCGGTGAGTCCCACACATATGAAGCCTTATCTAAGCTCCCATCCTTCTTTCTCACACACACACAACCGGCGAGGAATAGGAGGGATGTCATGGAGCTTTGGATCCACCTCTGACTCAGCAAGCCCCGTATGTGTGGGTCTTCACCTCTCTTGATACAGGGGTCGTGGTATTGCATTGTACGTCTTTTGGAACAGGGATGTTGTCTTTCAAACGTATCGTCCATTGTGATCCCGAACACATCCAAAGAATCCTAGCTAACTTTAGCAACAATTACCATTCTCTCGCAACAGCCGTCTACACGCCCTGTTGTTGTTCCCCAGGTAAGACCGAGTCCACCGGAAAGTCCAACCTTCACTCTCCTGAACCCTGATCGGACTTCTGGAGTTGAGTCATTGTCACATTGTGATACCTGGAAATTGGGATTCAGCCGGCGTGGTTTCTACTTCCAGCTGATGGATGGCATCCACTGTATGCAGCCACCCCAGGACAGTCCGTGCTGTAAGTGTCACCTCTTCTTCCGTGGTATTTTCCACCATCACTGTAATGTTGTCATTATCATTTTGAGGCATCTGAATCAGCTGTTTGTTTACCTTTATACCTGCCGGCCAGGGTACTTCTGAATTGGGCTCCAGCATCACGTGTGTTCCAAGGGTAACCGTCCTATTCAGTTTGCCACAGCTAACGTTCACTCTCGCGCACCTTGGAAGAATGATGGATTTTCGTCCCAGTCTTGCAATATGACAGCTGCTGCTGTTTTTGCGTTTCTTCAGCAGTGACAGAACGGCTTTTGCTTT
>NW_024876940.1:0-1872 GCF_018340385.1 Cyprinus carpio
CTTGTGGGAAGAAATCCGGTTGACGATGTTACACCTGGCTTGTGTGTAAACGCAGCCATCCTTCTTTGCAATTGTCTTTAACCAACGGCTCTGCTTGATCTGGGTTGTACAGACTGCACTATAAAGCAAAGCTTGGATCGTTTCGAGTATCGCAGCCTCCTGACAGACAAAGTCAGTAAGAAAGGAGAATGGAGGGAGTTGTAACGTTGTACCTCCTTTTCTTTGTACCTCAGAACCCCTGATAAATCCATTTTTCTTGCAGGTGATAAGGCAGTTTCTCCACGATCGGACTGACTCCCTCTGAGGTGTCCAGATAAGAAAGTCCTGTCAAGTACCCTTCAGCTTTGACTGACCTCACGTAGCAGACCGAGCCTTGTACTCTCAGAGGACTTGTTTATTGATTTTGGAACCAATTTTGTCAAAGTGCCTTCTCAACCACTTCCGGGGATCCATACATCTCTTCTAGACGCATCCCATGCCATTTTAAGCCCCGCGTCCAGAGTACCTTATATTCACCTGACCTGATGCCTCATTATATATTCCTGATGACCCACTCGCCTAACCACTTAATCAGTAAATCCAACCGCTCACTGAAGAGAGTTTGGAGCCCACACTGCGGCATTTAAGAAAGAGGATTTCCAAGCCCAGTAGTTTTTCTGGGGTGATCGCCGAATATTGTGAGCCCGAACTAATGATCTCACGGCACGCAAGAAACCCTGCTAAATCACTCATTTCAACTTCTCCGTGGGAAGGTGACTGTAAGGCCTTGAGATTGAAGAGATACATTGCAGGGCCAGTAATTAACTGAATATGCGTGGCAGACTGAGGCACTTTTCAATCTTGTTAAGCGTAAGGCTTTGAGACTGAATGTTGACTTGTTCAGCCGTCAGGTAGCACACTCCTGTGAGGCTGTTAACTGCTTGTTTTTCCTTCCATAAAGGTTGTAGAAATCCCAGCAAATTAAGGTGGCTAAACTTATTTCCTCAGGAGGAACAACAATGGAGTTAATTTTGTGTGCTGCTCCACATAATCACTCTCATCGCGCTGCACAGGGTCTGCAGCAGGAACAATCGAGGGCTATGTGAACGATAACTGCCTCCTTCCTCCATGCTCTCTACAGCCTCCTCTAATATTCCTGTCTTCAGCTATAGCGCAGCAGCAACCTCCTTTTCATGTTCTAGTGCTGTAAGACTGCCTTCCATGCTGAAGCTTTTTCTACTTTCATTTCAGCTTCTTTCTTGACATAATATGCTGCATTATGCGCTGCCTCAGCTCCTGGCTTCAGGCTTTTAGCGGGCAGCCATGCTAGCCGATGTCCTACTAGACCTTTTTGATGATGCTGTTGAACGTGGTAACAACAGAACTAGATTTCAGCATCTTCTCAGTCTCAGATTTCCTGTCACCCTCGCGACAGCTTGCATGAATGGTACCTCAAAGTTCAAGACTTGATGAGAGAAATGAGATATGAGGAGATCCATTCACTTGAGAGCGTTTCATAGCTTGAATGAAGAGATTCCGTCTTTCTATTGCATTGAAGCTCCGTCTTTTCACTATTCTGTCCCTGATGCAAGTATATTTACTTTTATAACAGATAGTTAAACAGGATGAGGGTTGAAGAAAAAGTCAGAAACAAAAGGTTCTTTTCGAATGTTTTTACTTAGAAATCTTCTTTCCCACAGCATTACATTTTTTTGTGAAACTACAAATACAAACAGAAAATGTACATTAAGTATCAGAGTATGGGCAAAAAGTAAATAGTAAGAAAGACAACAATAGTCTTCTTTGAAAATGTACAGCAAATGTTTTCTTAAATCCTATGAAATACTCTTTTTTTAACATGGATGATATTAAATAAACAAACTTACAGACGAT
>NW_024876941.1:0-1718 GCF_018340385.1 Cyprinus carpio
TGACTTTGCATTGCTGTCATACAGTCTAATCTTTGTTCGTAGGCTGTAATGTTTTAACTTCCAGGTGGGCCATGCCAGAGTCTAGCAAAGGTGCTTACTGCAGCCTTCCCAAGATGTCATTAATATCTTGCCTTAACTGCATTGTCAGTGCTAAAATGAACTTTTCCAGGTAGGGGAATTCCTCTACCATCACAAGTTGGCTACCATCAACTGTGATCCAATTGGATTGATGCACATAACTTGGGTCTTGGTGGTAATGATATTAAGACCTGTCACAGCTTGCAATGTTGTGTGCAGCCTAGTTGTTTTTGAAGCTGCAAAGAAATTAAAATTTTTTAGGAAAACATTCCAGTATTTTCTCTGTATAGTGGACTTCAGTGGTGGACTTCAAATTTTTATTCTGGAAATGGACTTGTGCTTTTAAAGGGACATTTTTTATTTTTGATTCTAAATGTATGCTTATTCATTGACTTGTGCATTCTGTGAATAACCTAGGGAACACAAAAATCTTCAAGCTAAAAAATCGTGCTTTGTAATAAGTTTTTGCTCAAGAAAAAAGTAACAAGAAAGGTTCTTCAATTGCAATAACTATCTGATGCAAACTATCTAAGGTAAGTCAGGGCAGAAAAATCAAAAACACATACAATATATTTGCTGCAAATTATTCATCACTCTCTTCAGGTAGACAGGTTTGACTTCTTTGAGGAAATATCCAAGATTACCTGGAATCTGTAAATGTTAAAGCATATAATTATGTCCTAGTGGAATTTGTGTGCTTCTAATTTTGTAGTAGCATAGTTTGGACAGGACCCTTTTTCTTATTCTATCATGACAATGCTCTCTATGTATGAGGCAAGGTTAAAAAAAGAGCATTGATTGAGTCAGTGTGTGGAAGAACTCTGACTGGTCTGCATAAATCCAACTACTAATCCCAGCTGAACACCTCTGTGTGATTCTTAAATGCAGTCCTTTGAGCTAAAACTCATGACCAAAACACCAGTGACCTTGTACATATGGGTTATTAAAGTCATCATTTAGGACACTTCCAAAAAACTTTGGCAACAGAGATGGAAATCACCTAAATACATGAATTATATTTCCATCTTTGTTGCCACAGTTTTGTATGCCTTTTTCTTGTTTTTTACAGAAAGGGGTTGTCAAAACACTTTTATCCATAGAGTGAATAGTACAAGTCACTGCAGTTTAGTGATGAGTTTTTTGGCTCAAGGTCTGCATTTAAAGTTACACCAGAGGTGTTCAGCTGGGATTAGGAGTTGGCTTTCTGCAGACCAGTCAAGTTCTTCACACTGACTCAATCAATCATTTCTTTTTTTTAAGCTTGCCTCATACACAGAGGCATTGTCATGTTATAATAGAAAAGGGTCCTGTCCAAACTGTTGCTATAAAATTAGAAGCACACAACTCCCCTAGAATATCAATATATGCTTTAACATTAAGATTTGTATTCATGGAAATGACTAAAGTAGTCAAACCTGTTCACTGGAAGCCGGATGAGCGAATACTTTTGGCAATATAGTGTATGTGTGCCAATAAAAGTTTATACCTGTGTATATACTTGTAAATACTACACTTGTTTCTTTTTTTCCCAAACAGACATGTTCAAAATTGGTCGTAATTTGTTGAGACACACATGAGGCGGGAGCTGGTTCCAGCCATTTGGGTGGGAGAATGGCCAGTGCCATTGGCCTAATTCACTG
>NW_024876942.1:0-2005 GCF_018340385.1 Cyprinus carpio
GCTCTCGCCTTCTTTACCCAGATGGCAGAGTGACTATTTTTTGCATTAATTACCACTCTTTTCTAGCCTTCCTCCTTAAATTGCTATGCTTGTAATAGTCCATGTCCACCTGTTTCTTCAGTTCAACCCTTCAGAAATTTTCCTGTGGATCTAATCTGTACAGAGAGAACAGAGGTGGGGACACAAGACAAAGGTAGATAGCCTATTAGTTAACATTAACAGTCAGCATCTATATTTTACTTTTAGTTACTTCTTAGGCTTATTTTAACATGCAGCGTCCATTACAGTTATGAATAATTTATAATTCTTCTATGCACATGCATATGGCACATATTAAATGATCTGCAAGAAAACCTTTTTATATGTGCCCAATAAACGGCATGTTGCTACAGCAATTAACAAGAATCTAGTAAACTTACTTAACTTTAACTAATAAGATATCACAATAAGAAATTTCCCAAATTAATAAATATTAACAGTTACTTGCATTGAGATAATGATTTGTTATATTACGAGTTTTCGAAAATTTGATTATATCAAATATACCAAGCGAATTTGCATTTCTACTGTCCATTTAACTCTTGCTTGTTTTTTTTTCATGTTATAGTCATTGATTTTTAAGGAAGGGTATATGAGAAAATTCTTCTGTCACCCAATACCCAAAATAATAAATAGCCATAGAAAGTATCTAACAATCAGGCTAGTGTAAAAACATTCAGATTACTATAAAAGTGGTGAAAATCTAACATATGAAAAGTATCGCTCTTAAACGCTTATTAGATTGTTATTATTATAATTAATCCAGAATGTATGCCTGTTTGCAGTGCACAAAAAATATATCTAAACAAAATCTGCACATACGTACCCTCACACAACTTCAGTGTCTCAAAATGGTGATCTGCTACCTTGCTCATAATTTAGCTTAACTTCCCAGCCCGTTAGCTTTATTTAATAGAGTCAGCTAACATACCTAAACATCATTTCAGTCAGCCAAATGCCCAATACCAGCAAAACCAACACCTTAGTAGGCATCTCATTACAATTTGTATTGTAGAGTTAAATGTTTTTTAACAGTATAATAATTGCCTACCGGTAAACTCAAAGCTGGAACTGCAGAACCATCGGATCTCTTTAACCGCTGAAGCTAGAGAGCGCTCGCTGAACATCGGCAGCGCGAATGCCCAGCCATTGCACGCTGCAGTGCCGCGCCTGCTGTGGCTGACCGCGAGCCGCAACCTCAAGGCTTCTTCGCGGGAAGCCAACAAGGAAGTGACTAAAACTGTAATTTTGGTCTATATATAGCTAATTTTGCCTGCTTTGATGACAACTGTGAGGGGGGTGAATTTTTTTTATAACTCATCCGCTTAAATTATATTAAGCCTCCTAAAAGTTCTGCATAATTAAGGGCGTGGCCATCTTGAGTGACAGGTGGATTGCAGCTGCTTTACAGTTCATGGCTGACACTTACCTTCTTAGTTTTATATTTCACAGTTTTCTTTTTTTTATTTCGGTGACAAACACGTTTTGGCTATCACATCTATAAATGTTTATATTTCTCTGTAACATAAAACAATTTCACACAGCAAGTAATAATAAATATAAAAACTTGTCAGGGGTTAGCTGTCTAGAAAGGGGTGTTGAAAAAATCCATCGACCACACACATACACGGGAGATTACTGACCTCTTATATATTAATAAATAAATATATATATATTTGCTGTCTGCTCTTTCTCTCTTCACTATTTATATATATATATGTTAGATATGTTTTTTTATTTGTTGCTATTTTATTTTGCATTTTTTTTGTAACCAACCTCGGCTTCCTCAGAAAGCTACCACCATTCTTGCCTTCACCTAATAATGCCAATAATTGCAATCAGGTTGTAAAGTGGAAATAGAGTTGTAACTCCCCTTCTGTAAATGCCAGACATAATAGGCATAAATAAATTATTCATTGGAGCTTTGGGGGAAAAGCTGCTCTGTAGTTTAGTGATTGCAGTAGAA
>NW_024876943.1:0-1759 GCF_018340385.1 Cyprinus carpio
TAAATACACATTAACAGAGCTTTATAGCAGTACTTGAATACTCATAAGTAACAGCATTGTAAATTATCCTGAACTTATAATAACTCTGGATACAAATGTGACTCGAAAGTTTTCTTTATTCACATGATCGCACTTAATGCAACTGTGAGTCTAGCTTCACGCTTGCCTAACAAATCCGAAGCGTGAACAAGCCCGAACATGTTCCCTGAGATGCGTTTCAAAGTCTACGCATTATAGCCAAATATGCAATATAACATTAAATATTCTATCAAACAAAAAACACAGGAGAATTATAACATCTTGTCTACAAGAAAATGTGCAAAATATAATAATAAACAATGTAAACATTTAGGCGGAATGCCGCTGGTAGCGGTCATTAATCTCTCTCGTGAACTTATCACACAATGAATTATGTAAATGTACTTACGATTAGTTGCACGCACACATATATCCACACAATCCTTAAGCGGGCCACTTCTAACTAATTTAACTATGAAATATTGACTATAAACACATCTACACATACGTAGCCTCTATACTGTCTTGGTTCTCCTCCACATGAAAGTTTTGGAACAGTCCAAATCCTGCGAACACAGACGGGAGGGTTGGAAAAGAGGATTCACTTTCAAGGGGGTGGCCCGCTGCGGCTGATTCTAAAGGTGGAATTTGAACAAGAAAAGGCACTAAGTACTGGAATGTGTTTAGTCAGGGAGGTAGGAAGCCAAGGATGATGCTTGGTCACTGGCCTTAGGTAAAGGATTCACAATACTTTCACTTTGATCTCAAGCTGATCTGACTCTGTTATCTTCCAGGGAAAACTTGAACAATCCTTCCTACAGGCCAAAGTGCACGAGGTAGCTGTGCGGATCCACAATCATAACAGTTTCACCTATCCTGTGAGGTTGTCTTTGTTTCTGACATCCATTTCTGTCTGGTTTGAAGGCTGGGCAGGTAGTTACGGATGAATTGCTTCCAAAGTGATCAGCTAGCAGCTGACTATGCCTCCATCTCCGTCGACTCAGAAGCTCAGAATCCTGGTATGTCACTTGGGGAAGTGAGGGCGTCCGCCGCCCCATCAGCAGGATGTTGGGTGTAACTGGGTCAGGGTCAGCAATGTCTGAAGATGTGTAACCAAGAGGTTTGGCATTGAGGATCCCCTCAATTTCAATGAGAACAGTCCATAATGCTTCTTCAGTGACCGTTTGTGCTCCGAGTGTCACTTGCAGGGCTGTTTTCAAGGACCCCGAATTTCCAGCTCCCAGCATCCACCAAAATGTGGGGCATTAGGTGGATTGAATGTAAACTTAATTTGCTGGCTTGCCAGTTGAGCTTGGAGCTCAGGTTGAAGAGCAGTGTAGGCATCGAAGTTCCCTTTCACCACCTTTGAAATTTGTTCCCTGATCTGACAGGATTTCAAAGGGTTTCCCTCGTCGAGCAATGAAGCGGCGAAGGGCCATCAGGAATGAGTCACTGTCCATACTTGTGAGGAGATCAATATGCACTGCACGCGGGTGGTCATACACTTGAAGATGATCCCCCAGCGGCTTCTCATTTCGCCCGTCCAAACTTTGTATGAGATAGGGACCAAAGCAATCTATACCTGTTGAATAGAAAACTGGCTGGTGAATTCTTAACCTGGCAGGTGGGAGGTCTGCCATCCTGGGGGGATGCGGTTTAGCCCGCCATTTTTGGCATTCAGCGCATTGGCGTTGGTGATGTTTGACTGCCTGCTCGTCCTCTTAATACCCAGTATTTCCTC
>NW_024876944.1:0-2467 GCF_018340385.1 Cyprinus carpio
GATGTTAGAGGCCCAGGGTGGATAGGGCCAGATGTTGAAGGGCCAGACTGGAGAGGGCCTGATGTTAGAGGCCCAGGGTGGATAGGGCCTGATGTTGAAGGGCCAGGACTGAGAGGGCCTGATGTTAGGAGGCCCAGGGGTGGAAAGGGCCCTTGACGTTAGGAGGCCTGTAGGGGCGGGAGCAGGGGTCTGATGTTAGAGGCCCCGGGTGGAGAGGAGCCTGATGTTAGATTCAGGTGGATAGGGTCTGATGTTAGAGTGCCCCAGTGAGAAATTGGGATGTTGTAGGCTGGGCCAGGATCAGAAAGTCTTGATGTTAGGGGAGGCCCAGGGGTGGGAGAGGGCCTCTAGCTGTTAGGGAGGCTGCCCAGGGTGTGGAGAGGGCCTGATGTTAGGAGGCCCAGGGTGTGAGGAGGGGCCTGATGTTAGAGGCCCAGGGTGGAGAGGGCCTGATGTTAGAGGCCCAGGGTGGAGGTGGGCCTGATGTTAGAGGCCCAGGCGGGTAGGGCCTGGATGTTGGCGCCCAGGGGTGGGTAGGCCTGATAGTGCCTAGGGGTGGAGAGGGCCTGTTAGAGGCCCTGGTGGAGAGGGCCTGGATGTTAGAGCCCAGGGTGGAAAAGGGCCTGATGTTGGGAGGCCCAGGGTGGATAGGGGCCTGATGTTGGGAGGCCCAGGGGTGATAGGGCTTCTAATGCTTGCAGTGCTTCTCTCAGACTGGAGAGGGCCTGCTGATGTTAGAGGCCGCCCAGGTGGAACGTGGCCCACGTTGGGAGGCCTGAACTTGAAGGCAAAGGCCTGCTGACACATGTATCTATACCTCAAAGGTATCCTCCCATTCCTTCCAATGCGCCAGCCCCAGGATGTCAAAACTTTCTCTTCCCTCTGTAGGAGAGGAGGAACTGAATTGGATACCCCATCAGTCTTGTTTGCTTCCCCCTATAAAGCCAAGTAGCTCAAGCCACACTTCAAGTGTCCCCCCACTTATTCCTGACTTCTTCTGGGCTTTGTTCAGTATCCATAGCCAGCATCATTTATTTTTTGGAGTGATTTCTGCCCAGATTTTATTTTTTGTCAGTATTTGTAATGCAGTATTTTTTCAGATTTGAAAATAGCTGGCCTTTATTATTTTCCCGCCCTCCTCCCAAAAAGAAGAGAACTGCAATTTCATGCTTTGAAAAATGGGGTTTTTGTGTCATTTTCTATTAACACATGGCTGAATGGCAAGGAGACTTAAATAGGAAAAATTTAACAAAAAATAAGCAACAGATGTCCACAACACTACATCACAGTTTTTAAAAACTTTTTTCAACTGTGCTTATGTAGGCCTATCAATATTAAATAAGAAATGGTATTTATATGAAATTGTGAAATTATAGACATTGGGATCAGAAAGAGCACATTTTTAAATCTCTGTGCATATATGTATATAATATATTGCAGAACAAATGAATGATTCGTTATTACTCGACTCCTATTACCTGAGTCAAAGAAAAGACCATATTAAATATTAAAAGACCAAATAAAAACCATATTACTGTTATGTATCATGGCTCCAGTCACCATTAGACCGAAGAAGAAGAAGAACCACAGCCGTCCTCAACATAAGCCTAACGATGGATCTGGCGACACACCAGTACCATACTGGAAACAGTCGCACGTCGCTTCCATAACGATGCATCGCATTCAGGTGGTTAATCAGCGAAGTTATGTAGTTGTAACGTGAAAACGCAGAACAGATGCAGAGAGAAAGGCGCAGGCTGGGAAAGTTAGAACCGCGCCAGCGGTGCGTACCGGAGAGTCCTCCAGAGACTAAATAAGGTTTGTCCAAGAGAAAGTCCCGCTAGATTTGTCGCTAGTCGACATTTTTAGGAAAAAGTCGCTAAGGGGGGTCTGAAAGAAAAGGGTCGCTAAGTTGGCAACACTGCTCCACACACATAAGACACTAAGATCAAACCACAAACTATCCTAAAAAAGCTGTTGCTGGAAATCTGCCTCTGAACATAAACATTTTGTTGACAGTGAGCTTTTATAAAGGTATCGCTTTGCTGGTTTTGGAGGTTATCTAACTCCAAATTCTCCTTTGATTATATCCTTGTTTTCATTAACAGCTGGGCAAGAAGCAGCATGCAATGCTTGTGTCCAGTTTCGTTTCTTTTTGCGTTTGCATACTATTAGTCATGATTATTCCACCTTGCTGTATCAAAGGATAGCTGTTTATACAGTAGGTGGCCATCCAAAACATTGCTTCTACCGGCCGACTCATACCGCCAGCCCGTCGCTGCAAAGATGTATTTGCAACTTTTTTGGACCGCTGAGGTGGCACTTTAATCATTGGGATTTTCAAACAAAGTAGCATCAAAAGCACATTTTGGCAAATAGAGCGCCAGTTTGCCCTCACCGATGTGTTATATTTGACTGCAGTCGGGGAAAATGAAAGAAAAAAAAAATATTTAATATTATTCACAGA
>NW_024876945.1:0-2052 GCF_018340385.1 Cyprinus carpio
TCTGAGGTGGAACTGGTTTGTGCAATTCACTTAACTTTATTTTATAGATTTTTGAAAGTAGAGATGCAGCAACTTTTATTTATGAGATTTAGGGATACTCTTTTATTTTGTAATTCCACATCAGACAGTCCTGGAAACAGAAGCAGGTGACTTTTGTGGCAGGTGTACTCTCAATCTGAGGTGGAACTTTGGTTTGTGCAATCCATACAAACTTTTATTTTATATATTTTTTAAATTAGAGATGCAACGGGTATTTATGAGATTTGGGAGGCTCTTATTTTGTAATTCCCATCAGACAGTCCTGAAACGATGCAGCTGACTACTGTGGGAAGGTGTACTCTCAATCTGAGAGTGAAAGTGGTCTACTGTGCAATTCAGTAACTTTTTATTTTTGATAGATTTTTTGAATGCTTGAGATGCAGCCAGATTATTTATGAATTTGGGAGGCTCTTATTTTTGTAATTCCCACATCAGACAGTCCTGAAACGACACTGGCTGACACTGTGGGAAGGTGCTTGCACTCAATCTGGGAGGTGAAAGTGGTCTGTGCACAATCGAACTTTTTATTTTTTATAGATTTTTTCAAAATAGAGTGCGACAGCTTTTATTTATAGAGATTTGGGATGCTCTTATTTTGTAATTCCACATCGGGCAGTCTAAACTGATACAGTTAACCTAACAACAAGGTACTCTCAATCTGAGGTGAAAGGTGGTCTATTGCAATCTATAACTTTTTATTTTTTATAGATTTTTTAAATATATAGATACAGCAGCGTGTATTCTTGCTTTGATACATGTATATGTGTATTAGGGAGGGCTTTTATTTTGGTATTCAACATCAGACAGTTACGAATGTGTTGGGAAAAATCGCGTTAAGCTGGAAGAAGCGCTGCATCCAGATCAGTTTTCTGACGGTTTTACCGTAATAGGCAGTTATCGCGACCTCAAAATAACGTGGCGGCTAGGGTGACTGTGCTTTCCGACTTGGCGGCTGGCTTGACCGCAGTGCTTTACTTTCGATTTACCGCTAACCAAAGAGGTGAGTTTAAACAAGCTGAGCGTTTGCAGATTTGACCGTGTTTAGACCATAGACTGTATAAAAATAGGTTTAGACATGGCAAACCACACTGACTTCGATTCTATTCAACTTCTGCGATGACGCTGACGAAGTTGTCAGAAATCGATATAAATCAATTAAAAAGTTAACTATGCAAAAATTAATAGTATAAAATGGGTTTTTGCAAAAGAGTACGACTGTTTCTTACCCCACGAATATCCCAGTATGCCAATTTCATTGCCATTTTGCAACAAGAGTGTGCGGCTGACTGTGCCTCAAAATGAGGAGCAGAAGCAGCGGAATGGGAGGGGGCGTGCGCGCGCACGTGGGTTCTGTGCAGTTCGAGTTAAAGAGATAGCACACCCACAAAATGAATTTTCTGTCATGTTCTGAGTATTCTGTTTATGCTAAATAAAAAATCATTGATATTTTCAAACAATAGGTAGATGTGCAATCTAAATGAATGCGCATGTTTTAGCATTTTCAAAGGGAGAAAAAATTAATTGGGACCAAAAGGTGAAGTTGTTCTTGTTATTATATCTATATGAGGCATTAAATTAGAACTAGTTTAGAACGCATTTACATCATATATACATATATAATGTACCATAATTTAACAAAAAGGTGTTTGTCTTGTAATTTTATATCCCAACAGTCGATATTTATGTACTGAATTCTTTTTTTTTTTTTGCTTTTTCTTATATAAAGTTAACAATAGAAGCCCTTCAGTTACCAGTTCCATTTAAACTTTTGATAATGCTTGATCCTTGTCCCAGATTTTTAGAAATAACCGAAACACTACAATTATTTTATTTAAAAACTAATATTAAAAATGAATCTGCACCAAACAGCAATGTGATCCAACATGGAAGTCATTATAAATCTGATGTTTTAATGCACTAAGTTTAGGCATAAGTTACAGTGCCAACACTAGAGGGACAAAGGGCACAGGAAAAAAGCTGGTCTAAAGCACAAAACACAATGGTTTGAAGCAA
>NW_024876946.1:0-1273 GCF_018340385.1 Cyprinus carpio
AAAGTTGGTTGAAGCACTTTTTAAGACTAAAACTTGCCCACATTAAAAGATGTTGATAACATCTAAAAATGAAATGTTTTGCAATGCACAAAAAACAGATTTCAGTTAGTTACTAGCTTTATGATCATGAACTTATGTTTGAACATCTCAGCATAAGGCGCTTGTTCTAAGCGTTTCTGTGAACAGTCACAGTCAGTTAGTGCAACTAAGCAAATGAATAGAAAGAAATCCCACAATTGATGAAAACCTACTTCATGCACTTTTTAAGACTAAAAAGCTTGCCCAGATATTAAAGGTTTCTACCATGTGAATTAACATGTCATGTGCAATGCCGATATACAGATTTTAATGTGTTAGAATTTTAAGCTTACGGAAAGTTATGTTAGAGCTTCTGAGCATTAGACACTTAGTTTAGCGATTCTGGGAACAGTAACACTCTGTTAGTGCAACTAAGCAAATGAAATAGAACTGAAAGCCCACAAGTGCTGAAAACCTAAGCATCTGATTCTGTGAACAGTCACAGTCAGTTAGTGCAACTAAGCAAATGAATAGAAAGAAATCCCACAATTGATGAAAACCTACTTCATGCACTTTTTAAGACTAAAGCTTGCCCACGTATTAAAGAGGTTTCTACCATGTGAATTAACATGTCATGTGCAATGCCGATATACAGATTTTAATGTGTTAGAATTTTAAGCTTACGAAAATTATGTTAGAGCTTCTGAGCATTAGACACTTAGTTTAGCGATTCTGGGAACAGTAACACTCTGTTAGTGCAACTAAGCAAATGAATAGAACGAAAAGCCCACAAGTGCTGAAAACCTACTTTATCTGATATAGAAAGTTGGTTTATGCACCTTTAAGACTAAAGCTTGCCCACCTTAATGATGTTTCTAACATCTTGAAATGTTTTTGCAATGCACAAAAACAGATTTCAGAAAGTTACTAGCTTTATGATCATGAACTTATGTTTGAACATCTCAGCATAAGACGCTTGTTCTAAGCGTTTCTGTGAAAAGTCACAGTCAGTTAGTGCAACTAAGCAAATGAATAGAAAGAAATCCCCACAATTGATGAAAACCTACTTCATGCACTTTTAAGACTAAAAAGCTTGCCCGTATTAAAGAGGTTTCTACCATAACTGAATTAACATGTCATAATTGCAATGCCGATATACAGATTTTAATGTGTTAGAATTTTTAAGCTTACTTAAAGTATGTTAGGAGCTTACAGGCGTGGAGACACTTAGTTTTAGCGATTCTGGGAACAGTAA
>NW_024876947.1:0-1899 GCF_018340385.1 Cyprinus carpio
TAGTGCAAAGCAACATAAATGAAAATGTAATAAAAAAAAAAAAAATTAAGGCCTTTACTGTTGTTCATATTTATTTGGTCTAATATCTACTTTCTAAGTTTTGAAAAATAAAGCACATAAAAATTATTCATATGTACTAATTTAAAATAACTTTTATTTTGAACGAAGAACCTAGATAATCAATCAGACTGATACAAATAATGTTTTAAAAAAAGTCAATCGCACATATAAAATGTGTGTTTTTATAAAGTCAGTCGGACGGAATGTCAAAACATCCTGAAAATAAACGACATTCTCAACCTGAAGGAAGCGGAAATTTGCTGTGACGCCATTTGCATATCAGGGCGGCAACAATCATAAAATGCGTTAATGCTGCGCACGTTGGAAGGAGATCGTCGCGGCCGCGCCATTAACTGGAAATAAGCTTAAAACCAACAGGTACGTGTTCATCCGTTTCCATCCATGTTATTAGAAACAATAATATCAAGGCGTTTTTCTGATGTCGGTTGATACTTATGTGTTATATTATGACAGAGTCTGCGATTTTAAGCCTAAATGAAGGATAGCCGCGTCATAAACTCTATTAAACAGCCAACGAACAAGTAACGTTAACTTCACTCATCTATGCATTTGCATCAATGTTAATAGAAATAATATAAGCTAACAGTTTTATTATGTTGGTTGAGCGTAATGTATTTATGGCAGATTGCACAGTGTAACTACAGACATGTATGGCTTTAAATGGGAAAATTGTTGAAATGTATTGTAATATTATAATATATATGACAACGCTTTAATTTGATACACGTGCCTTGTTGACACTAATGTATTTATATGACAGAATGGGGGATTCTTAAGCCTGAAAGATCCCACCACACTACTCTTTCCAATCAAACCTCAAACAAAACCAGAGTAACCCGTATGTCCATCATTTTGCATTGTGTACGATTTTATGTTTGTTGATACTACTGCTTTTTTTGATGAGAATAGCCATTAGGGCTGGGAGATGCATTGAATATTAGTTAATATCGCAGTAATTTTGAGGACCATGTAGAATTTTGTGAATATTGCAAATTTAGAATATTTCCAAATCCAAGGCCATTACCTTTCTACCTAAAACTTGTGCCAAGCTGTCCAGTATTGCCCCTTTATATTCTTTTATATATTTATTTTATAACGCTTGCATTTTACTCTATAATACACTGTTCTGAAAAATAGTTATGTGTTTGTTTGTTTTTTAATGGGGTTACAATAAAATCTGAATTTTTTGTAAGTATTGAAAAGAAAATGCAACATATTGAGAAATATATTGAATATCATTAAGAAATTTGACAATATCAAGATATCAAATAATGGTGTATATGGCCCGCTGTAATAGCTTATATTTGTATATGGTTTCAAACCATGAACTATTAAACTTCATCAACTAACATTTTTTTTTTTTTTTTTTTTTAATTCACCTTATCTGACAACTTTTCTTTGGCTTAACACTGAAAGACTTATTTTTAGATATGTGGAAGTGTAAGACCTGTGAGTTTTCAGCATCTTCTAGATCTGAGTTGTTGAAACATTACAAGTTAAAGCATAAACACTTTGGCCGAAGCCACTCATTCCCATGCATGCATTCAAGTTGTCCTTGTTCTTTTAAGACATGGAACGCTTTATTGGTCCATCTTAGTAGAGTCCATGCACATCATCAAGATCCTGCACAATCAGAACTGACTGCCTTCAGCTGTCATCTGTGTTCAAACTCTGAACTTAGTTCTGAAAAGGATTATTTTGTTCACATGGGTACACATTTGAAGAAAAATGAAGTGGTTACTTGCATGTTTTCTGGTTGTGATTTTCAGACAAATGTTTACGGTACCTTTAGGTCCCACAAAAACAGAAAACACACTC
>NW_024876948.1:0-1563 GCF_018340385.1 Cyprinus carpio
GTTGGACTGAGTAAAGTGTTAGCGGTGTAAGACCAAGATTAAATAATGAGTATGAGGTAACAGCAACAGATGAAGAAGCATGAAGTTTTAAAGGATGGACTAACAGTAAAAGGAATTGTGTGTGAAGTGAGGAATCTTCAAGAAAGAGAAAGTGTTGTTTCCATTCATGCACTTACCGCTTTATGTAACAGATGAAAAAGCCAGCATGAAGAATTAAGAACATGGGGAGTTAAAGTTACGAGACATCTGCAACAAGGGAGAAGGTACTATCCAGACACTACAATCACAGATGGAACAAGATATGTGCGTGTGAAATTCCCCTAAGGAGGTACTATCACTGCCTTACAGTACGAGATTTGATACTGCAGAGGGAGTGCAATATTTTAGGATCATACATGATAAGTCAAATGTGAAAAATCTGTAGGTGTGTGTATGAAACCGGGACACATTTTGAAGGATTGTCCGCACTTTACCTGTCGAGATCTGTGGTGAAAAGGGATTATTTTGCGAGGGAATGTGATGCTGTAAGATGCCCAGAGTGTCGTAAAGTAATGGTGAAATGTGAATGCTGGATGGAAGAGGACATTGAAACAGATAAAGACTATGAGCAAGTAGATGAAATGGAGAAATCACAGGATGTGGATGACGCAAAGGAGGATGTACAAACAGAGAACAGTCTGAGGAAGAAGAGGAGAATCAAAAAGGAGAAGATGCAGAGGAGGAACAGAACTACTGTGAAAATGGAAAAGAGAGCAAGAGTGGAAGAAGGACACATGGAAGAAAGAAAGTGAAATCTTGGAAACAAAACAAGAGAGGCGTGAAAAAGGAGAGGCAGGGAATGCAAATGATAGAGAAAGCAACGCAAGGAGGAAAAGAAGAAGACAACAGAAATGAATGGGAAAAAAGGTTACGATAACAAGAAGAAGACAACCAAAGGTAAAACCAAATTTAGAGAACTTAAAAAAGAAAGAGACAGACAATAAAAGAAAAACTGAAAGAGAAAGGAATTAAAAAGAAGAGACTATGGTGTGAATAGTTTTGAGGTATTAATGGAGCTTGAAAAAAAGTTGATGAATGTATAGAATAATATGTACTTTGCTATGTATCATGTTTTTTGAAAAATTGCAACACTTAATGTAAGAGGGGTTACTAGAGCAAGGGAAATTTGAAAGGCTGAAACTATTGTGTAGTAGATCAAAATGTTTTAGTGGTTCAGGAAAACAAATTGGAGGGACTTAAGTAATGGAAAGTTTTAAAAAAAAAAAAAAAAAATGGAAAGGTGATATATTTTATAGTAATGGTGATGGAGTGCTAGGTAGGGGAGTAGCATTGATTTTTAATTAAAAAAGGGTGTGTGTGTGGCAAAAAAAGCACAAGTGGTTTATGATGATATGCAAGTGAAAAGTGTTTGATAGTGAAAAATGATAGAGGGAGAGACAAATATCATCTCTGAAACATTGTGTAATGTCATCTGGAATGCACCTGTGGTTAGAAAAAAAAGTGAAAAAGAAAAGGTGTTATTTTTTTAAGAAACTAAAAGATATTATTGTGAAATGGGAGAAC
>NW_024876949.1:0-1787 GCF_018340385.1 Cyprinus carpio
TGGCATTGATGTAGAGAAAATAAATTATCGTAATTCCCTAAGTAAGATTCCATTAGGTATGTTGATGATTCAGGATGCTTTGTTGGCCAATATTGAGGTCCCCAAATGATGCCTTATTGTGTCGGGATATAAATTGTAAGAATGTGCAACACTGTAAGGCTTTATGTTCCTGTATGAAGCTATTGTGGAGTTTCTCAGTATTTCAAGTAGGCCTCTATATAAACTTCTAGGAAAAACTTGTGCATTGCTAAGCCAGGGTGGAAGGAATACGTAGAAGAGCTTTCATCATAGAGGCCCGTAATGCTTTTTTAAAAAATGGGCTGAGTCGAGGCAAAAAGTAGAGGCATGGCCCCTTGTTTGAAACAAAAAAAAGCACTAATGCCAGATTTAAATGTGCACTTCGCTATATTAAAAGAAATGAAAACATTATGAGGTCTGATTCACTGGCATGGAAGCTGCAAAATAATAATGTTAATGATTTCTGGAAAAGAAATTAAAACTATTAATAATTGCAAAATATCTCTTCCGTCTAATATAGATGGTGTGAGTGGGTCCTGATGAAATTTCACAGTTATGGCGGGAAACATTATTGTGAACTACTAAACTGTGTAAAAAAGTAATCTGTTTGTGGTGGATAATGTGATATTATAATGATGATGTTGTTGTTATTTCTTCTGAAATCCATGAAGCAATAATGAAGCTAAGGGATAATAAGGCATGTGGTCCGGACCATAATACAGCTGAACATCTTAAACTTGCCAGTAAGAAACTGGTGTCCTCTGGTGGCTATAAAATACACAGGGTTTTTGTTCATGGGGAGTTACCTGATTCTATGCTATCTGTTGAGCTGGTACCTGTTATCAAAAAGGATAAAGTGGGGAAGCTGAATAGCTCAGATAACTATAGGCCAATAGCTTTGGCCAGTGTTATGTCAAAAGTGCTGGGAGACAGTTGTTCTGTGTAGACTTGAGAGGGGTACGTCCTGTCTACCGGATAATCAATTTGGTTTTTAGCGAAAAGCATTGGTACTGATTTATGTATTTTTAGCAGCTAAGAGGAAATTTTAGATAGATATAATAAACAAAAATTCCACAATGTTCCTGTGCTTCATTGAGAGTGCCTCTAAAAGCATTTGACAAGTGTTAATCATCAAAATTGTTTTAAAATTGATTAAAAGTGGGGTCCCTGGTTTCTTGATTAGAATCTTGGTCTATTGGTATTCTCATCAGACAATAGAGAGTTAAAATGGGGGGGAGGGGGTAACAACTGGCTCCCTTTAAAGTGACCAATGGGGTTCGACAGGGGTGGAATTCTGTCTCCTTTTTCTTTTTAATGTGTATATGAATGATTTGTCTATGATTTTAAATGCTTGTGGTACAGGTTGTAGGGTTGGTGACTCACTAATTAATCACCTTATGTACGCTGATGACTTGGTCATCTTTAGCCCATATAGTGCTGGTATACAACAGCTTTTGAGACTATGCACACAGTATGGTGTAGATTTTGATATAAAGTATAATCCAAAAAAAGAGTAAAATTATGACTATAAGAAGTATGAGATGATAAACATTCTCATTTTCCTGATTTTTATCTATCTGGTACTGTACTTGATGTATGCACAGATATTACATATCTTGGCCATATTATTGCAAATGACCTGTCTGATGACAAGGATATTTATAGGCAGCGTCGTAAGCTGTATGTGCAAGCGAACATGTTGTGTCGTAAGTTTAGTATGTGCTCTGTTCCTGTGAAGATTTCACTCTTTAGAACATACTGTACACCGT
>NW_024876950.1:0-1838 GCF_018340385.1 Cyprinus carpio
CTGGACTAACTGACTGACGTGTATGAAGTTTATTTTCTTTCAGACAGCATTGCCTCCAGTGTGGTGTACTGATATGGACACCTTTAATGTTTGACAGATGGTTAAATTAAAAGCAAAGATATTAATCGATTGCAATGACTTTCCCTTACTTTTTAAACCATCACAATGTATGTTTTTGGGGTTAACCTAGTGTTGATTAATACGGTATGCTGAAGCTAAAGGTGACTTTCATGTTAGATCGGTAACATTTCATGACCATTTTATGGAACAACAAAATAAACTTCATTCTGACGGCCCTTGCAAAATGTTTCAGAATAGACAAACTTACATTTTCTTATATAAATGATTTTATTTCTTTAAACTGTGACAGTACTGACAAACAGTAAAGTGCGAACAGTAAGAACAATGCAAATCTGCCACAAAAAAAGTTTCCAAAATAGAGAAGCGTGCAACTTCTCTTATAAAAAAAATTGGATTTCCTGTAAACAAGTAAGCAGTACAAACAGTAAGGTGCGTACAAACAGTAACAACAGTAATGCAAATTTGCCACGAATGTTAATTTCTGATTGACACTCAATGGAGCTAAATCAAGGAAGTTCTTGATTCCCATAATTCCTTGGCTTCCTCAAAGATTTCATATGAGGGGTAAGATCGGGGAGTTTTATTGTGTTAAGCGCCAGACATTAGCCTCAGGAAACCTTGAGTGTTTCTGGAATGTGAGTTGAGGCTGTGGTATTAATTTTGCTGCTGGGATTTCTTTCAGGCCTGTTGCAAACATTAGAATGTCCTCAGAGACATCCCCTGACCCGATCCTCTGTGGGGTTGGGGTAATGAAACACATTAAGATTTATCATCCATTTGTGGACTTCACTTTAAACAACTTATAAAAGAAAATTATACCTTTACAGCGATTAAGTAGTCCAGCCAGTAGCCAAGCACTCTCTCTCCTCATGGCGCATTTGAGCTACCAGTTGGGCTCAATTGTGGGCGGAGACAGTGACTCTACACTCTCGGCTGTCAGGTCTTCGGCTCTGTAGCACATGTGGGGCAGGAAAATGGAGGGATGCTGTTCAGAAGCGTTAGCGAAAAAAGTTGAATTGTAGGCCATCCTTGGGCCTATAACCCGGGTTGGGTTATTAATGCTATTGCCAGTAGGACTCACACTTTTGAAGCTTAACCATTTGTTGGAGCACTCATTTAAGTTTCGTTCAAATTCTCGTTTGAATTCTTACAAAGTAGTCAATGTGACCTACCTCTGGAAGGAAAGCTTTATAGTTGGTAGGTGAAGTACCACTGGATGTAACCATCCACAACTTTTCCTTATCCCCAGTGTCCTCAGGCATGATAGCATCCTGCTGTCTGAAGCATGCTGGAGTGTTATCTCACGAGTTCGAGTTCCTCCAATGTTCTAGCATTCTTAATCTAGAGTAAAATAAAAACACTGAATAGACAAAGTACATTATACATGTCACAAAGGATGAGACTATAGAATATTTTAGAAATTTCTGCTTTGACAGGAGTTCTGAATATGCTTAGAAACACTAATTACCTCAAGGAGAACATTCCTGACTTCAGTATCAGGTATATCCTCAATTGGGGCCTCAATGGTCTTCACTTTACCAACCAGGTACTGGTAGAAGCTTGGGGAAAAGCATCGAGGCCCTGGACCACCATGTACAATGGAGACCGCAACCATTCTTCCAACATGGAAATACTCATCACCTTCCTGCAGCTAACAATGGCAATGTTCCACGGTTAGTTCAAATTGATTTATAATACTGTCAAAATGTGACAAAAAGCGAATTACCTTTGCTATCAAATGACAGGTATTTGCCATG
>NW_024876951.1:0-1821 GCF_018340385.1 Cyprinus carpio
TTGAGCCCAACTGGTAGCTCAAATCGCCATGAGGAGGAGAGAGTGCTTGGCTACTGGCTGGACTACTTAATCGCTGTAAAAGGTATAATTTTCTTTATGTTGTTTAAAGTGAAGTCCACAAATGGATGATAAATCTTAATGTGTTTCATTACTCCCAACCCCCACAGAGGACGGGTCAGGGATGTCTCTGGAGGACATTCTAATGTTTGCAACAGGCCTGAAAGAAATCCCAGCAGCAAAATTAATACCACAGCCTCAACTCACATTCCAGAAACACTCAAGGTTTCCTGAGGCTAATGTCTGCGCTAACACAATAAAACTCCCGATCTTACCCTCATATGAAATCTTTGAGGAAGCCATGAATTATGGAATCAAGAACGCCCCTGGATTTGGGCTCCATTGAGGTGTCAATCAGAAATTAACATTTGTGGCAAATTTGCATTACTGTTGTTACTGTTTGCATTGCACTTTACTGTTTGTACTGTTACATTGTTTACAGAAGTCAATTTTTTTTATAAGAGAAAGTTGCTGCGTTTCTCAATTTGGAAACTTTTTGTGGCAGATTTGCATTTATGCTTACTGTTAGCACTTTACTGTTTGTCCGGTACTGTCACGGTTGAAATAAATAAATCATTTATATATAGAAAATGTAAGTTTGTTGTCTATTCTGAAACATTTTGCAAGGGCAGATCAGAATGAAAGTTTATTTGTTTGTTCCATAAAATGAATTAAAGTAGAAATGTACCGATCTAACATGAAAGTCACCTTTAACTTCAGCATACCGTATTAATCAACACTAGGTTAACCCCAAAAACATTTACCTGTGATGGTCTTAAAAAGTAAGGGAAGTCATGCCATCGCAATACCCGTTTCTGCTTTTTAATTAAACAATCTGTCAAACATTAAGGGTCCATAATCAAGTACACCACACTAGGCAATGCTGTCTGAAAGACAAGAAACGGCTACACGTCAGTAAGTTAGTCCTCTCTCTGTCGTCTCGGTCCTCTGTCTGTCTATCTCTCTCCTCTCTCTCTATCTCTCTCTCTCAAAGACCAGCCATTTCCTTAAGTCTAATTGTAGTTGTCCAACAGGCAGCTGGCCAGTTGATGGGTGGAGCTTGAGCTGGCTCACTGTCTCCCCCCCCCTCCCCTCCAAAGTTGGCAAAATATGAATTGGAGGTTAGCATTCCACACAAACTGTTTGTGGGTGGAAGAAGGTCTTTGAACTCTGTAAACACATTGGGGATCCACTGGGAATCCACAATGCCTTCCACCAAACCTAAGGCCTTTAAAAAAAACACAACAGTGAACTCTTTATGAATAATATTAAAATCTCAAAGTGAAACCAACCAAACATTTTTATTGAATGGACAATACAGGTGATACAAACAAACCTGTGAGGCGGGTGGTTTTATGGTCTCGGTTTAGATGGACAGAGAGACTGGCGGACAGGCCTGATTGTATGGTTATTCCAAAAGCTCTCGGTGCCATCAAGCTCTTTCTGAAAGATGCCCCAGGAACACATACATTACAAGGCACTTGTGTTCATGGGTGCCGTTGAAGTAATGTCTCTCTCTCAGGTCACTGAATAAATCCATCCAGAACTGTGTCCTAACAATGGAGTTTAAAGTATACACAGTGATTTCAGTTTTATTATAAATGTTTCCTAACACAAATACTTTAAAAATTGTTATGTGACGAATCTTGGAAAACAACATTCTGCACTGCATTCACTAGCAGAATGTTGGACTATGTACTGTTTCTGTTATTACAATTTGAAACAACCACACTAATCACTTTTACTTGTCATAACTATTGCACA
>NW_024876952.1:0-1833 GCF_018340385.1 Cyprinus carpio
GTATTTCACAATTCAGTGACCAGTTATTAAAGACAGACACTTGAATTTATCCCTGAATGAATCTGCATCTTGAACGAATAGATTGAATAAAAGTCTTCTCTATTAACACAGTGACCGCCACCTAGTGGCGATATTACTTTCATATATCATAAAGTAGGCCTATCATTTAATTTTCTCATTACATATTTCTGTTAAAAAATGTTGTATAAAACATTAATCTCATTTGTAAATGCATGTACAGCCCTCTGATCAGCATTAAACTGTAAACAGGCCTACATCTAAAAGCCACTTCAGACACAGCTTCTATCTCTGAAGGCTTGATAAATACTGATTAACTGCCTATTGTCATATTACATGTATTCTAATTTAACAATTACATTTAATAATTTAACATTAAGGATGACATACATATTTAGGCCTAATATGACATTCTGTTTAAATGGTTAATAAAAATCTGTTGCCCCTAATGGGAAAGTAAATTTCTGACACTGATAGATTCATCTCTGGTTTTATTTCTAGTTAGTGAGTGCAGGTATGAGAAAATTCATATGAGGATAAGCGGATATTTGTTTCAGATTTCAATATTAAATTACAAAGCGATTGGGATAGAAACCCTTATTTTATGCTTTTATTCATCACAAAGACAACAGTCTTCTTTGGCTATTCATTTATTTTATGTGAGAATTAAGAATAAAAAAATTCTGCTGGCAGAATTTGAAAGAATATAAATCATTAAAGAACTTAGCACGTAAATCTGCAATTATCTTCAAGTCATTAGTTATTTTCCTATCATCACATAGTTGCTGAATAGTATTTTTAACTTCTGCTACCTTTCCAAACTCTTAAAGAAGTGTACAGCTGGAATTTCTGGCTCTCACCCTCCTCCGGGCCAATTCAGACCAGATCTGATGATAAAGCCATGGATTTAACAGTAGTAGGCCTACTAAGCGTATTTAACTTCCAACCCTGATACTACATCAGTAATTGATAACTGAAGAACAGCACAAAGCAGTAGATTAGCTGATACTTAAGGATTAGACATAACACAAGGATTAAATTAATTTTTTTTGTTTGTACAGATTGCAATGCAGCTGTAAAAATAATAATAAATATGTAACGTCGTAGTTCTGTGAATATTTGTTTACATGTGCACTAGAACTGTTTGTAAGGTAATGTATTGCTACTTAGAATCTTATATTTTACAATGTACAGCTGTGAAATAAAGGTGTTCTATTCTATAAATTCAGTATAATGAAAGTGTGTTATATAATTAGCTTTGATACAGTAATTGTCAGGTAAAAATACAATTACAAACATTATTATAGTATGTCAACCATTGCCTTATTATATATTTTAACAATATTTTACATGCAGTAATGCACATGCATCTTGAAACATCTAAAAACACATCTCTTCCATCTTTTATTTGACCATCGAACTCTAGCACTCTCTATTCTAATTATATTTTATCTATTTTTATTCATTTTTTTTTTATTAAGGCTCAGCTCAAACAGACACTTGGCCCTCTGTCACTGGCACACTCTTACATTCGTTTTTCCTAACTGCTTGTTTTTTCTAAAAAAAAAAAAAAAAAAAAAAAAAATCACTATGCAGGTGCATGATCCCTAAAAAAATGCGTGTTCTTTTAGCCCCATAATGGTGTGAGTAGTGGCCACTATAATAGATAGCCTCTACAGTATTCTAATGTTCCAGATATAATTGTTTTAAGCTCTACTTTAACACTGGGTTTTTTTGTTGCAGCCAGGCATAAACCATAAATGTGACTAAAACTTGTCTATAAATATCTGTTTTACTTGCATGAACTTTAACTTT
>NW_024876953.1:0-1793 GCF_018340385.1 Cyprinus carpio
AATATAAAGTGTGATGAAAAAAAAACATTGATCAAAAGAGTGTTGTACGTCCATCTACTGTATAGTTGAGTGTACAATTATAATCCACCTAAATTTTTTATTAAAAATTAATAAAAATAATAAATTAAATTTGGAATTAAATTTGTAACTTGTTTTGTGATCCTCCTCATCAGCAGCTGCAGTGTCTCTCAGCTGTATCAGTGCAGTTCACTGTGACTCTGACTGGACCGAGGTTTTTGTACGACTCTTTATCACTGTGTGAACATCCAGGTACTCATAAAAGTAGTGACTCATACAGTAATAATCTCCTGTATCTTCAGTCTGGACTCCACTGATGGTGAGAGAGAAGTCAGTGCCAGATCCACTGCCACTGAATCTAGATGGAGTTCCTGACTGGAGGCTGTTTATGCCGTATATGAGGAGTTTAGGAGCTTCTCCAGGTTTCTGCTGATACCAAGACACACAGCTACCACAGCTAGAAAGTGTCTGACTGGTTTTACAGCTGATTGTAACAGTTTCTCCTTGACTGATGGATTTTATCGCTGGATTCTGAGTCACTGTCATTTGTCCCCCAGATCTTTGAAATAAGACATTTTTTTAGTTGTTTGGTGAATATTTTGATAAAATATTATTATTCTAATATATCATACTAATCCCACAGTATATGAAAAGTTTTAGTATAGTTTGTGATTTATTATAAGATATTTACCCTGAATGCAGAGCGTCAGAGTCCAGATGAGGATGATGATGTTGTTCATTGTTGTTGTTGTGTCTTGTGTGATGATGAAGATTGTGTTCTGTTCTGCTATCAGTCATGAAGTGTTAAACTCACAGCACTATAAACACTCTCATGCAAAGTGTCTCTGTATGTAAATGCTCTTCAAACACAGAACAGGCAGCTGTCAGAGTCCTGAGATCTGTCTATGCCTCAGCAAAACAATAAAATTTTGAATACTTTATGATGATAATGAGCTTCTCATAAATCAGACAGAGACACTCTCTACAGTGAAAGTGTTTCATTATTTTACTGACTTAATTAAAAAACTAATAATATTAAAGCAAGATCATCTGCTTTCTAAAACATACTTTTAAGAGTTGCAAATGTTCAGATCTTGAGGTGTTTAATGATGGTCTGGTAGTTTGTTCTAGATATATATTGAACTAATATCATCCCAGGTGTATATTTGCAGAAATTAAAATAAGCGCAGATTTAAATCTAAAATTAAAAAAGCTAGCTGTTTCAACTATACTGGATGTTAATTTGATAATTTCAGGTTAGATAAAACAATAAAACAATAATATTTTATCTTTGTAATCTTTGACTAATTTTTGTCTTTTTGAATTTGTCACAAGCTTCATTTTTAAAATGAAAGTATGATCGAATCCTAAATGAGGTAGGATTCATCCTAAAAGTAAGGAACAAATTGGGGTTTTCAAAGACAAAATGATGAGAAATGATGTGAAAATATTTTTATCTGTTCATAAGAGCATTAGTACAAATTTGTACACATATATACCATCAAAATAATTCAACATTTATAAAATTGTTAAGATTAAAATAATAATAAATAAGGTAAAAATAGACAGTCACAATATTCATTAATATTATGCTTTGTAAAAATTACATCACAGGTATTAATGATTTACTGAATATGAACACATTTGGATTTTCTTGTTCATGGTGATGAATGTTGTACTTCTTCTGAACCATAAATTCATATTTCTGAACATTCTGTAGGTTTATGTGTTTGATTCAATCATATTGTGCTTGTATTTAAAATTAACTGAACTGA
>NW_024876954.1:0-1842 GCF_018340385.1 Cyprinus carpio
GACATCATCAGTTGCACAGCCTTAACCATTTGGTCGGTCTCAATCAGCTTCCTCTTCTTGTTGTTTACCTGCCTTCATTATGTGCCAACCTTTGATTGTTGGTCTCCACCTTAGCTTGCAAGATCATAATCTGATTTTCCATAGGTGAGAAGAATGATGTGGTTGTCCGTCCTGGGTAAGCTCTTTTTACAGTTTTTCCATCCTTTCCTTGTCATGAATTCCCTTTAGATGGTCCAATTATCTGAACATGATCATTATTTTGTTGAAATCCCCTACCAGGGTTGGAGGATTTTCACTGGCAGATCAATGCTGACCCTTGAAGGACGATATGTATACAGTCGGACCAGAAATGTACACATATGCATGCTGGTCATATGATGGAGGCCAGGAAGGGTTGCACTGGAGCAATAGCAGGGGCCGGGCACTTCGACTCGGGGTTCGCAGTGGTAAAACGAAACTATGTGGAGTGGCAATGTCATACATGGTTGAGCTGACGTGAAAGAAGGGCCTGACTGAAGCGAAGATGAGGTTGCCAAATTGGAGTGGAAATCAAGGGGACATCAGGGGCATCAACTATCCACATAGGTGGAAAGATGGGGGGTATGAGGAAAAGGCCCACACCTTGTAATATGTGGGAATTATTTGAAATGTTGGGGAAAAAAAATAAAACTAAAAAATGAAAGAGTCAGAAGCCAGTGTATGTGTTTTTTGGCAAATACGGGCAAAAAATAAAAAAACAAACCAACAAAAAAACGGAGAGCCTCATCTATACAGTCAATTTACAACTTTTTTTTCAACATCAGACAATACACAGCCAAAACAATCCGTTTCTATTCGAAATCCAATTCCTCAATTTAAGAAGTTACCACAGTCCAGTCAGGCTATTCAACACACCACACTATGGTAACTTTCACATCAATACCAGCCACAGCATACACAGCAAATGAATTTTCTTTTCACAAAGATGCAGTTACTCATTTCTCAAGAAAGCACAGTGGCACAAAAAAAAATACAATTTTAAACAAAAGCCCTGGATTCAAATATCCACATGCTGCACATTGCTCGCACATCAGTCCCATATATAAAATGGGTATAATCCGTATGGTGTTAGTTCGGGTCCCTGTTCGGGCCGCCATTTTGGTAAACGGGTTGATTTGGTCCCCCACAATAAACCAGTAAAATAAAACAAACAAAAAAAAAAATTTTTTAGTGGGAGCCCGACTCGGGCCCCCAGGTGGCGACGCAATGTCGTAACCACTAGGCCGAAACGTAAACTCTGTGACGTCAGCAGCATCTGCACACTTGACCTGAGTTCTCAGGCCGAGAAGCCTCGAAGAAGAAAAAAAACACAAAAAAGACCATAATCAGTTTATTGTGCGAAGGCGCGCCAGACAGGTACGCTATACTATACCTGCCTCCGCACTTTAAAATTTAGCTCATTCGGTATAGCACACCAGACTGAACAAAACCATCCGTATACAAAAGAAAGATAACAGAAATTATATGCCAATTTAGATTTACTTTAATTTTGATGACATCATTAATATGGACACTTTTCAACTAACTTAAGCACAGCGCGCACCAAATAACAACATAGAAACTAAATCGAACAAACACGAAAGAAAAAAAAAACCACTTTTAAACGATTTGAAAATGAATAGGTGTGGTGGTGTATGGGATGTGTGGGTGGTTCTTGTGGTTAGTGAGAGCAACTGACCAATAAACGCACGGGAGTGAGTGACCTCGGACCTCGGCGGCGGCAGCCCATTTAGCTCCTTCTCCTCCACTCCAGCTCCAAATCAAAAGATTTCTCGGAGGTGCAAAATCTCCAGATTGTTTTTA
>NW_024876955.1:0-1907 GCF_018340385.1 Cyprinus carpio
TAGAGGCATCCGACAAGGGTGCCCGGCTTCGCCTTACCTCTTCCTATTGGTAGCCCAGCTTTTGTCTGTTCATATTAAATCAAGTGAGATAAACGGCATCAATATATGTGGTAGAGAGCTTATTATATCTCAACTGGCGGACGATACCACTCTCTTTCTTAGAGATGAAAATCAAGTCTCTGGTGCAATAAATACCATAGAAAAATTTTCCATGGCCTCTGGCTTAAGGTTGAATATCAATAAGTGTGAAATCATGTCTATTAAGGACTGCATGAAATCTTCCATTTGTAGTATCCCAGTTAAGAGTGAACTTGTTCATTTAGGTATCACAATTACCAAGGACCAACAAAAAAGGTCTTTATTGAACTTCAACCCTATTATTCAAAGAACCAGAAAAAAGCTGAACCAGTGGCTGTTGCGGGATCTCTCCCTCAGAGGCAGAACCCTACTGTCTAAGACAGAAGGTTTATCACGGTTAACATATCCAGCTCTATCTCTGTATGTGGACAAAAAACATATTACTGAGATTGACAAGCTACTTTTTAATTTCTTATGGAAAAATAGAACTCATCATGTGAAGAGAGAAGTCTGTTGTAACAAATGACTATGAAAAGGGTAAGATTGGCTTTATCGATTTCTGTACTCTTAATAATATACTTTTTAAAATAAATTAGTTTGAAACATTTTCTTTAAAAATCCTAATTCTATTTGGAATGTCATACCATGTCATATTCACCATCAAAACTGGGTGGGTTGAGCTATTTCTTAACCTGTAATTATAATATTGATAAAAAGTCCCGATAAAAAATGTCATCCTTTCGCAGCCGGGCTTCCTTTCATGGTCTCTTATTTTTTAAACAACTTTTCACCCAACAAATATTATATGGAACAACAAGGAGCATACTGTTTAAGCACAAATCTTTATTTATTGATTACTGGTTTAATAATAACAGTATTTTGTTGACCAATTATTTAACAGGGATGGTTGTCTTTACTCTTATAATGAATTTCTAGAAGAATACAAAATTCCTGTGTCTCCTGGAGATTATGCCAAAGTCTTTGGAGCAATTTCCTCTGGTGTCTGCATGTTATATAGAGCTCAACCAAGATTGGACCACAACAACTAACTTGTTATCGCTGACTGATACTTCAGTTGGTAAGATTTGTTTTTCTTGTAACAATGGTAAGAACAATAAACTAATTAGATCCCTGTTCAAAACAGATATTATCACAGTCCCATATGTGGTTCCATACTGGAATAAATTTGTGCAAAACATTGACTGGAAGAAGGTCTGGCTCTTACCCAACCAATATTTGCTGACCAACAAAATTAGAGAAATATCATTTAAAATAATTCATAAGTTTTACCCGTCTAATGATCATATTGGTTAAAAAATTTAAAAAAGACATTGATGTAATGTGCACTTTCTGCTCTATGAGTATTGAAACAGTTACCCATTTGTTTTGGCACTGCCCTTTTGTCCAGAGGTTCTGGTCTGACATTTGTAATTTTATTGCAGAAAAAATTGAGAAAGATTTCAAGTTGTTTTGGAAGGATGTTCTTTTTGGCCTTTATGACCTCAACAGAATTAAGACTAGGCCTAATGAAACTTTCATTATTAATCTCATTATTCTCTTGGCAAAATTTTACATTCATAAATGTAAGTTTGCAATTCCAAAACATATTTTTTGCCTTTAACATTGAGGTCAAGCAATATGTCAACACGATTAAGTATTCTCTTAATCAAAAGGCAACAAAAACTGTGAAGGTGTGTAAACAATTTGATATATTTTTGTAAGTCCGCATTTCCCCTGGCAAAATGTGATGATGTGAGTCTTTTGTTTGTTTTTTGTTTATGTTAAAATACTTGCAATGTTGGAAACTGCACAATGTGATATTTTTATAA
>NW_024876956.1:0-1341 GCF_018340385.1 Cyprinus carpio
TTGTAAAGTTATTCAATAAAGGATTAAAACTAAAAACAACTTAAAAATATAACTATTAATACACTACTTTAAAAGTATTTTACTTTAGTAGTACTTATGTAATTAATAAAGTATACTAAATACCATTTATATTTTAAATGTATTTTTAGTGCATAAAAAAATATACTTTTGAAAAATAGATGAAGAGTTTTTTAGTGTATTTACAAGTACATTTTTAACCATTGCAATAGTTCATTGTTAGTGTATCTTTATGATAGCTATCAAAGTATCTAGCAATGAACTATTTTTACTAAAGAATTCTGTAAGAAATACACTAAAAACTCTTCTGTCTATTTTTTCAAAAGTATATTTTTTTTATGCACTAAAAAATACATTTTTAAAAAATAAGGCTTTTAGTATACTTTATTAATTACACTTAATTACTATTTAAATTAAAAAACATAATTAATTGTATTTTATAATTATTGTTTTTTACAGTTGTTTTTAGCACAAAAAAAATAAATACTCAAAGTATACTCCTATGTAATTAAGAAAGATACCAAATACCATTGATATTTTAAATGTATTTTTAGTGCATATAAATAAGATATTCCATTGAAAAATTACACAGAATAGTTTTTATTACTGTATTTCTTACAAGTACATTTTTAACGCTTTTAATAAATAGATCATTGTTAGTTCATTGTTAGTGTACTTTTTAGATAGTTTAAATTAAATTATTTCTCAACAGAAATATGTTAGGAAATGTATTCACAAATGCGCTGCTTTTAAGTACACACTATATAAATATACCAAATAGCACTCAACACCGCAAATTATTTTTGGGTGTAACTAGAGAAGCTAACCTAAATTAATTTTAGTTTTACAAATATATTAAAGCAATAGGTTAAAATTAATTCGTGCTACTTAAGTATACTTAAATACACCAAATATTAAATTGATATAGTACACACATATTCAGAAGTGTTTTGTATTGAAAAAGCATGCAGCTTACCACAGCCACAATAATAGATGGATTTCCATAAATATAGTATAACTTGTAGGTGCTTATGTTATACTATAAATGCACTACTATCACATTAAGTATGTTACTTAAAAAGTGTACTTTTGCTATACAAAATTGTAATATGATTGTTTTCCACATTTATTGTCAATAGAAAAACAGATATTTAAATAGTTTCATAATTTCACAGTAACCAAAAATAATTCACTTAGCAGGGGAGCTAACGTTAGCGGCTCCACCAAGAGTAAGTATAAGTTGTTGAATTTGATAACATTACACGAACTATTAATGATTAAATGCAGTTTAGTACTGACGTTTGTTCAGTAGCAATACGTAAC
>NW_024876957.1:0-1818 GCF_018340385.1 Cyprinus carpio
TGCTGACAGAGGACAGTGCGACCAGGATCACAAAAGATTCCTCCAAGAATAAGTGTGCATCCTGCAGGAAGTGACTTGTTCTGAGCTGCCCATGCTTGCCCCATGTAGTTCAACAGATTAGCTTTATTCAGTGGATTGTGAATGAGCCTTCCATTCAGGTATAGGGAGTATCATGTGGCTTGTACTCCTTCATTTTGCTGGGGCAGGTCTTCATCCTCTTCTCTCGTTCCCTCACCTTTCAGACTTTCAGCAGGGGAGACATCATATCGATCACCAACAAAGTGGATGCAGTCACACTTGTCTGGAAGGATTCCAAGGAGCTGCCTCAGGTACTTTCCTTGCAGTTCATGGGAAGGTGCTGCTCCCAAGATGTTGGTAACGTTGAATGAACGCCATGGCATCTACTACATTACAACAGGCTTGTCAACGGCTGTAGTTTGTCCACTTCCCCCCATGAGCTGCCAAGGGCTGTCTTGATTTCAGCAGTAGTCTGCCTTGTTTCCCTTTACGCATTGCATAACTTTGGTCAAGGGATGGATCTGGCAAACTGGGAGGCTGGGCAACTTGTCCATTCATGGCCAAACACTTCCACCTTCCTGTCTTCCTCTAAGTCCTGAAACAAAGTACAGGTTCCGCACAACTACACTCTCTTCCTCATAGACCTTTTTGGCTTTGAATGCCATGGACATTGACTTCTTTGGCTTTGCTGTGAAGTTTGAAAGTTTAATTTTTGGGGTACTTTCTCATCTTCTTTCTTCCTTGCTGCAGCCAGAGCCTCCAGTCCTTTTTCACGAGCACAGATCAAATCAGCAGATGTGGCTTTGTGGCCTGTTGAAATGTTGATCAGCTCCCTGTTCTTCACATGTGAAAGGATTGATCATCTGGTTGTTGATGACATCTGTTATTTTCCTTACACCTTCTGCCTCCTTTGCACCTTGGCTGTCCTTGTCCTTGTGGTGTTTGGTGTCATCTGCATCCAGGTGTGCCATAGCCTTTGTCTGCTCTGACACAGCTGTCAGAACTGGAAGAGCTTTCAAGTATTTCTCCATGGCAGCTGGCTGCTGACTGATGCCAGTGAAGAGTTTTGTCTTGGCATCACAGTTGTAAGGTTTTCTCAAGTGCCATGTCTGTCCAGACACCATTGAACCGTCCTTCTGTTTGGACGTACAGTGAACTTCCCATCCTTGAATTCCCTATAGATGTTTGGGGCGGGTACGGGCAGAGCTTCTCGCAGCTTCTGGGCAATTGGGGCGGGGCAGGATGGCCGCTTGTGGTGACGGCAGCTACAAGGTAATGGTAACATCTTTTCCACTTCAGCCAGGTGTTCTTCCCACAGACCTGCATGCTCCAGCATGGATGAACTGTCAGAATCATCACCGCTTATCCATGTACATTAGCGCGGCTTTGTGGTGGGTGAGGTCGTTAATTTCATCAAATATGCATCAAACATGTCAGCTTTTTAAGTTTATCAATTTTCATCAGCACACGCAGAAGTTGCCTTCCTTACATCCCCCCTTCTGACAGGCATCTAGAGTAGCTGGAACATTGTTGCTAAGCACCACATGTACTCCCGGTTCCTTCTCTTCATCAAACCCAAACCCTCTGGCTGCTTCCAGTGGGGGCAAACATGCTGCCTACCCATAGGTGGGCTTGCAGCATTGCATAGTAGTCTTTCCCACTGATGATTTTGTTTGCTGTTTTCCCCGGAGACAGACTCCGCTTCGACCATGAATGTCTTGATTCCAGTGGACTGCCTCAAATGCCCAATTGCCCAAAAAAAATTCTGGCAAAATTGGAAACCACCCATCGCAAAATGAT
>NW_024876958.1:0-2421 GCF_018340385.1 Cyprinus carpio
TTTGAATGAATTTTGAATGTTGATGTGTGTGTGTGTAACAATTCATAATATTTGTAACAACATGCAGGAATATAATCCCCCGCCCCTCTCCACCTACATTTTCAGATTGCAGGCGCCATGTGCAAGGAGGAACAAAGCACAAGAAACTGGAAAGTGCCATTACCTCAGTCCTAAAAGATCACCACAAAGTTTTTGGAGATCCAAGATCTCTGGACCATCAGGGCTGAAACACTTTTTGAACTTTATTGCTGAGCACAATCTTGCCAGTGTCTATAGCTGACCATGCTGGATACATTATTTAAAGAAGATGTTTCCAGATAGTCAAATTGCCCAGCAGTGCTGCTGTGCCGAAGACAAGACAGCAGCTATATTAAACACACTTTCCTCAAATGATGAACAGGTCATCAGTGACCTTATGTGCCGTTCCCCCATTCAGCATTGCAACCCGATGGTAGCACGAACATGGATGATGTCAAGCTTTATCCTTTGGGTGTGTCGTGTCTATGATCCCAGTGTTGGAAAAATAGTTGTAGTACTCCTGAGAATTGTTGAGTGTAGAGAGAGTCTACTGGCCGAGAGGGATACTCTAATCTCAAACTGACCAGGAACTAAACAAAGAGGGAAAAATACCATGGGGCAATTATTAATAAGCTTTTTCTGCTGACAAGCATACTCTGTCATGCAGGGGTTAAGAAAAAGGTGTCGCAGCATTCATTAAGTCACAGAATCCCACATTTACATGGTGCGGCTGTGCATGCCACCTAATGCATTTAGCTCTTGAGGAAAGGCTTCCAAAGAAGTCTATGTATTGACATTGAAGACATGCTCATCTTGATCTACTACTACCTTGACAAGAGTAGCAAGAGGAAAGCTTTGCTGGCGTGACCTACACAAATAGCTGTGCACGACACTGATCAGCTAGAGGAAGATTTTAGAGTATCCTCGACCAGATGGCTGGCTCTTGGCAAATGTGTCTGTCGACTCCTCCAGCAGTGGGAACCTCTGACTCTGTTTTTTGCTGAAGGGGCGGCAGGGAAGAAAGGCAGCTAAACCTCTCTCATCCTCAGCTCATCCCTCTCTGAAGAGCCTGGCTGCCCCCTAAGCCCTCAGCTCTCCACACCTACCTCCCGGGCCCAAGCTTGCTGTCTCAAGACTTTGTCACTCCGGCTTTTTGAAGACCAAAGTCCTAAGAAGAGATCAAGACGGACCAGCTCCACACACATAACAGGCAGGACCTACACCAGCAGCAGCGAACCTGGACTTGCAACCAGGCAGCTGCCATTGGGATAAGCACTCCCAGAAGCTGCAGGCCGGGACACAGACAAACAGCTGACCTGACAGGACCAAGCACTCCCGCGGCTGCGAACCAGGACCTACAACCAAACAGCTGCCCGGCAGGACAAGCACTCCACACAGCAGTCGCTCAACCACCTAAGGGGTTTGAGGCTTAAAACCAATTTATTTTTAAACAAAAAAGAAATGGGCAAAAACAGAGGGATCTCATCCAAAAAAAGAAAACAGAAAGGAGAAAGAAGATAGAAAAAAGCAAGGGTCCTGCAAAACCACAGAGGTTTGTATGCTTTCTTGACTGGACCCACAGTCCAAGCGTATGCGCCTTTTTTTTAAAGAGAGCTATACCCTTTATTTGAAACCGCAAATCAGAACCTGCAGAAAGAAGATCCATGTGTGCCCATAAATTGATGCAGATATTGGAGCTACAGTTGCAAAAAATGGGTCTTTTTACCCTTTCTGCAAACCCTGAGTGTGCAGTGGAAATGATGGAAGAAGTAAGCAGAGGATGCCAACCCACTCTTGTACAAATCCAGTGAATCACCAGCTGCCTGATGATGAGCTGTCAATTGGACATGACACAAAGACATTTGTATCAAAAGTCCAGCTAACTTTACCTCTTGCAGCTTTTCTTCAGGGATGTAAGGAAATATTTCACTGCAGCTGCTGGAGTACATGCTCTAAATTTCTATATTTTAATGTGAATTGCTGCGTCATGCTGCCGTAGCTGATATAAGCAGACGGCGTAAACAGCCAAATTCTCCTCACTGACATACTTCATAGACAGGTTTCCCTGCTTCTTGGGAAATGGTGTTACAGTGGATGAAGTGGAGGAGGAGTTTCGCTCTTTCAGTCCCCTCCACCTTGGATGAGGGTTTTCTTACCAAACGGGGCTGATGAAGCTTGGAGAGAATTAGGTGTGATGGAATCAGGAGGGAAGAAACTTTTTGCAAACCTCTCCACGTTTATGCTTTGGGGTGTTTGTGATTTTCTTTACAGCAATGCGGACTGTGGAAAGGATTTTCTAGCTTGGCTACTAAAAACAAAAATACAATGTCGTGCTAGCTCGAGCACAGAGATGCTTAGTTCTCTGGTGACAAGAAAAGTCATGATTGCCTCCAAAGGCAGCAT
>NW_024876959.1:0-1948 GCF_018340385.1 Cyprinus carpio
CTAAAGTCAAAGTCAAGGACAAAATGTATCATGGTCCTGTTGTGAAACTGATTCCACTTCCTCCAAAGAGGATGAGGATAAAGACACTTTGGATGGCCTTTCTTAAGGGCTACAATTAGCCTCTGGTAATTAGAGGCGCAATGTCAGAAAGACCCGAAGGAATTAGAACGGTTTCTGGGCGGACTGATATTGTAGTTGCTACTTCCAGTAGACTGATGCAATAGCCAGATACAGACGTGCGGCTCTCCATTATTGTTCAGTGTTGTGCGTTTATGCAAACAAATGTGAGTAATCATGTAAATATTTCATTAACACTTTGTAGTTATAATTGTGAATGTCTGGCGATCTGTGGAATGTTTTTGAGGCGTGTAATGACGATCGATGATTGATCGACGGATAGGCGCTAATTCCATAAGCCGCGTTAGTCTGATCACATTGAACTCACACGTGTTGTTGTATTTCATGCTGCGTCATGCCGTGTATTGGAGTTTACTTTGTTATATAATATTCATATATTATCTGATAGTTGAGTATTAGATTTTGTGATGAGGTAATTTAATCAGTTATTGATATTTTGTGAGTTAATTTGCAGTGAATATACCAGATTTGTATTCATATTGTATTCTTTATCTGTTTACAGACCACAGCGCAATAACCTGTGTCAAATACTACCATTTGATCCATCATATCTTCAGATGATGTTGTAATGGATATCGCGATTACACAGAAAAGTACTATTAAAGAAAGCAGAAAAGGATTCATCGACCAATACCTGATTCTCTAACGGAATCCAATGTCCATATTTGTCCATAGTAAGAACTGAAAATTTAACAAGGTTGACAGGGTGGTACCTGCAACAACACCAGTATGTTCTCACAATAAATCATATCACTGTCAATATCTTAGAAAGCTCAGCTTCAGTCACAAGTGATAATGGCAACAATGGATTCACTTAGGTTTACCTCTGCACAATTTTATGTTTCCTTGATATGTGAGGAGGTAAAAGGTGAATATCACTAGAAAATGATTGATCACACACTGCTTAAAGGGGCATGTCACTCTTCGTCCCTCTTCAATGTGGACTTTAAGATGGGGCAGAGCTGAATTAATTCCAGCTATCACATTTGGCACTACACAAGTCAACATGGCATGCAAGGTCTACTGCTACAGCAGATTTACAAATGTGATCTAGGCACCACCACACACACTCATTTGTGATGTCTGTAAAAGATGTCAAAGATGCTAATAATTTTGCAAATTTCCTGTTACAGTCCTGGATGCAACAATGAAGAAACAAGTTAGGGGTATTGCTGTGTGAATCATCATGTGCTTCACATGAACCACTGGAGTACTGCATTGCTGCCCACATAGCTGACATACGCAAACATGCTGACAAGTCAAAATGGACATTCTTTGGGCACGAAGAAACTCAAAAAATCTCAACAACAGCAACAACAAAAATCTCCACTGAGAAATAAAACGGCCTTTGGCCTACTGTACCGGCAAAGTAGTAATATTACAATACAAACCAACAACACTAAAAAATTTGAACAGGAATTATTCTTACTAGTATTATATTGCGTAACTTATTCTATCAAGCTAACTTGGATCGAAGCAATCCAAAATACAGCCAACATTAAAGAAACAAAACAGCTACACTAGTAAAGTAAAACTTCCCTCAGAATACAGTTATGAACAAATTAGAACAAGCTTACCCAAATTTGCAAGCACAACGTTATCGAAATCAACGTTTTGTCTAATATACACTATTAGGCAATAAATGAAAAGATTGCAAGCTAAAATTAGCAAACGAGATGACGATCATTTCAGCATGTTACGTTACAGATACATCAATATTACTTCGTTGCTATTGTGTTAAAAGCTTACTTTGCAGAAGAGTTTATATATCACGTTTGATTGAACTCACCTTGTAATCGGGGAATATCTG
>NW_024876960.1:0-2115 GCF_018340385.1 Cyprinus carpio
GTCATTGATGCTCCCTCCTACAGGCCATGGCGTGGCCCAAAAAAATATCCCTTTTTAGTTTTCACATATTTCCTAATATTCCACGTTCAAACTGTAAATTTCAAAATTAAATAAAAAGAATGGGAAAATGCATAATTTTGCTGTTCCGCGGCATGCCACAGGTATTACTGGCGCATGGTGAATGCTTTATTGGTCGCCGCAGTGCAAAATCTCTTGTTACATTTTGATTTGGTAGCACGCTGCGCAAAAATTCACGGTGAAAGCTGGAAATAAATGCTTTGTCCGTCTATATTAGTAGACAGTTGTTAGCAACTAATTTTAAACTAAAAAAACATTTGTATTGGCTTCCGGCAAAAAATTTAAAAAAACTACAAGACAAAAAAAAAAAATAATAATTAAAACAAATGGATTTTTACGAGAAATGGCCGCAAATCCCCTCTGTGGTCACGCCGTTTCGGGGTCAATCAGCAGACTTAGATACTCCAGCACTCCCGAGTGCAATACGCCACGGGTCTATGAGAGCCGAAGCTGGCCCTTCTTTCTGCGAATGCTAGCTCCTTCCGGACAAACCGCCAAAATATTTAATCACGCAGACATTTGTGTGATGATATCCAACTCGTTATCTGAAGAAAAAAAGCCTTAAGTCTTTTTCAGAAACATCTATACGAAAAAAACTTTGTCTGATGGGGACATTTTTTATTTTTTTTTTTGCCGGTATTAATTTTAAAGCTTCAAACTGATTCGGTGTTTTATTTTTGTCGTCGTAATTTGTTAATTTTCTTATTTAAGTATAAAAATATATTGCTATTTATTGGTAGGCCTATTTTATGTTTTTTATTTAGCCTATATTATATTTATAGTGCTAGCATGTTCAAAATGTTTGTTTTTGTGGTGTAGATAACAATTACTTAATTTTAATGTTGGACTTGCAATGTTGCAGCAGCTTTAATTGCGTTTTTTTGTGTTGCGAACTGTTATTGTGATGTTTTCGAGTTGGATCTGCAAGACCAATGGTCGGCTGAAAAGAAAGAAGGCTCTCGTGTCTTTTGCTGTCTTGCTTGTCCCGTCGCGCCCCTACCGCCCTCTCGCTCCTGCCTTCCCCTCTTTCCTTCTCCTCGCGCCCCTGTGTGTGTGTATAGGGTAAAACGGAAGAGAGAGTGAGGGGAGAAGAGTCCCCCCCCAATCGCTGGTTTCAAGTTGCGGGTTCTCTTGGAACGGTCGGAGTCCGGACCTAGTCGGGGGTGGGTTTAGGTAACGAGTACGCGGGCGTGGGTTGTGGCCGACAACAGCCCAAATAAACACCTCCCTTGTTTCATTAAAAACGCTCGTCGCCTTGTCTGAGAACGCTACAATATTATTATATTGTGCCTGTCCTGTTCTGTTGTTTGGCTATCTATTCTGGGGCGAGGGTTTCCGATACGCGGTGTAGCCCTATCCTTCTATCTTAGCTCTTAAAAAGCGCTCTCTCGTGCAAAGTTATAATTAGCCCATAGATTTCCAAAATGTAGGCTGCTGAACTGGTAGGAACAGCGAATAAATATTGCTGCCAGTAGCTGTCCATTAAAGATGCTGAACTGGGCTATACTAACCTTATATGAATCGTCATTCTGGTACGTTTTAATTAACAATGGTCGTCTGTTTTGTGTAATGGAATCAAGACGGGTAAAAATAAAATTAAAAATTATATAATGGTATTCTTGTAATAATATAAAAACTCATAGTGCGGGAAGAAAGGAGGCGGGAACGGCGAACGTCAAATTAAACTTTAATAACAAAATAAACACAAAAACAGCTGAGCAGCCCCTCACGATCGACTGCAGCGCGCAAGCAAAAACCAAACACAAGAAATAAACCCAGGCCTGGTCCTCTCTCGTCCTTCACTGTGGAGTCGCTCCTCTTTTGTATCCTCCGATCTCCTCCGTTGGGACTGAGACCCCGGTGAAGTGGAGCAGGTCATTAAGCTCATTCCCAATCACTCCACCGGCCACCGCTCCGTTCCCCACGCTCTCGGCCCCGCCCCACTCGTCACAATTCTATATAGATAGGATCATTGGAGCTAACATTCTAGGGTAGAATGTCATTCTATATAGATCATTGGAGCTAACTGACTCTTGC
>NW_024876961.1:0-1958 GCF_018340385.1 Cyprinus carpio
CTCTAAGGACTTTGCATCGAGACCTGTTATTACCCCTGTGGGTTTTGCAGCCAAGCAGTCCTGATATACATCTAAGGGAAAGGTTACTAGGAAACCTAGACCAGGAGTTCTTCTAATGATGTAGAGGTGCTGGGATCAGAATCTGTAAGAAAGCCAAGAATCTGAGGATGAACAAATCTATGTAGTGTTCCAGGAGATCCTTAGAATCGGCATTGGGGTGTTACAAGTTGTTCACCACACACCGTGTTCCTGGAGAACATCTGGCTTACCTGTACACAAGGCCTGTGAAGCGCTTACCTGCCTGGAATCAGAAGGGATTTTCAGTGGAACCTGTGGGCCGAACACTTACCTGAGCAACCTGTGGAGGAAAATGCAGGAAGTACTGAGTTACTGAGTGAGGAGAAAAGCAGTGAGCAAATGAAAACCGTCATGTTGCAGTTTCACAGAAAGAACAGACCCGAAATGCTGATCTTGAGGATAATGTGTATTCCCTATATTCCGTGAGGGAGGATGTAAACCCAGGTTACAAGAGCCAGCACCTGTGAATAGAGAAAAATATATATTACTACATATGTAAATAAAATAAGACTATTTTATTAATATCATCATCCCATTATTTTTTATTCATATTCATATTATATATCGAATTCTCAACTTATACTAAGTGGTGAAATAGTTAATAACAGAAAATGTCTAGGAAAATAAGTAAAATTAGAAACTGGGCCGTTTAAGAGTAACCCCTCCCTCAAGGTTGACGTCAAAAAAAAAAAAAACAGAAAAAGGGGATTGAGGAGAACAAAACAAAAAAAAAGAGGAGAGAACGGTGAGAAGCGGGACATGGCGATTTAGCAAAAAACAGCTTTTGAACAGAGATTTAAAGTGTTTTAAGTTAAGTCGATCTGTAAGAGAAGTGTTTTGAAATATGAGAACAGTGTTCGCTCGTTAGCAGTAAAAGTGGTGCTTACATTAGACGATCGCGATTGCACTGGATCTGAAGAAAAAATAGGGAAACAGAAAAAAGTTAATTCACTCGAGAGAAACCAAAAGAGAGATTTTTATTTTTTCCATCCGGGATTGTTCTGTTTACTCACTATTTTTCTTGGTAAGTGAATTACATGTATATGTATTTGTCTGTCCTTTATATAAATTAGTTAGTGTAGTGTTTCACTACAAAACAAACGTCTAAATTATGCTTTATTTCTGTTCAATGTTTTAGAAGAAAAAAATATGTGTATATATGTTGATTTGTGGTCAAATGGTTATTTTATGTCAATAATATGTGCTGAAAGTGTGATGCTAAGCACAGGGAGTTATGCTAACCATGCGGTCTTAGCTAATGGCTAACGCATTGATTTATATGGGTTGAGTAAGTTGAGCAAATCAGTTGTTGTATTTTAATGAGAAATGTGTTTAAAGAAAAAAAGAGATGTGTATATTGTGAGTGCAATTGTACATTTTTTCAGTGTGTTACTGAAATATGCTTTTGATATTGAGAGCTCTGATATTAATTGTAATTTTCTGCCTTGTTTTGCAAGGTTGGGTTTTTTTTTTTTTGTTGGTTTCTTTTCTTTTCTCTCTCTCTTCTTTGTTTATTGATGTTCCTGAGAGCAATGCTGATTCTGGATCTGGAGTTTTGTTTTGACGTTTGGGAGAATTGTTTCTGCTGTCCATGGGAGAGAGAGAGAGACACCTGCGGTTGCAGAAACTGGCGAGCCATCCCATTTCATAGAATCTGGAAGTTGTTCATCACACTGGTAGGAAATATCTTTTCACTCAAGGATCTGAGTATTTTTTGTTTCCACACGTTGGACATTTATTTCTGAAGGACTAAAGTATTTGCTTTGGACTGATACCTTTTTCATCTGGTTATTTACCTGTGCATTTTTGTTGTTTACTTTCTATTTGGAGTTTTTGAAAAAGAGTGTAAAACATTGTTGGTTATTTTAAGAGTGAAACTT
>NW_024876962.1:0-1822 GCF_018340385.1 Cyprinus carpio
TATGTTAAGTAAACCTACTGTATCTGAAAAGTGAGTTTAATTTGTATCTCTTTCATATTTGTCTTATTCTGCTTCTTTTTTCAAAAAATAAATTAAATTATATATCATATATGAACAACTATAATTTTTATAAGTTGTTCCCTTTTCACTACTGTTAAAGGGACAGTTCACCCAAAAATGAAACTTGTCATAATTTATTCAAGTTTTTCCAAATTCAATCCTTGATTCAAATTTCTCATAAGCTTAATTGATTTGGTCTAAAGAGAGAAGAACAATTACTATTTTTGTTTGAAGACTACATACCGACTAAAAGTTGAAAAAATGCAAATGACTTCTTTCGCGACTAAAACTATGAAAGCATTACCAAAGCACTAAAATGTGACTACATCACAAGCATTTTCGCCTCCAACATAAAGATTCACGTAAGTTAAAACAAAAACGCTCGTCAAAATTAACACTGGAAGAAGCCATAGTTCCTGGCTGATTGACAGCGCAAGTACTTCGGCCAAGTGGGTAGAACAAAAAGCCATCATAGCAGTTATTTGAGAATTGGCTTACTAGTCAATGGAGTGTAGAGTCCTGAGATGTTGTCCCGACAGCAGTTCTCTGCTCCTCAATTCTGCTGCTGGGGTGCAGGCCATCAGGAGAAAAAAGCCTAGGACGCCCGGCAGAAAAGCATTGGCAATTTATTAACAAAGAGCAGCTTTTTGCTCCTTACACCAAGCGACAATAACCATTCATTTAGAGCAAAAAGCCCACTGAACCTTTCGTGGTTCCTCTACCCATACATGAGAAGAGGTGCTGAGTGATGATGATCATCAGGCAGGCGTATATGCTGCACACCGCCCCTCGACCAGGGCCTCTGAAGTCCCTCTTTAGTGTTCGTGTCTGGCGCAGCTTGCGTTGTTAACCCCCGGCGTGAGCACTACCGCCTCCGCCGCTCTTCGCCTCTTTCAGGATCACGTAGCCCGCGCAGAAATATCAAGAACACGAGTACCAGGAAACAGTGAGTGTGCACTTTTACCTTCAGCTAACATAGCACGAACGTGCCGGATAATGGAGTCTCCGACGAACACAGAGTCGTGTTCTGTCTCGTGAAGTGGAGCAAATGGTTTCCAGTGGAGTCCCGAAGACCGAGGCGGCGGGGAGAGAGGTTGTCCCCAGGACCTGGCTCATGTCTTCACTGTGGCACAGGGTGAAGGACATCTGGGAAGATTGCGTCCTGGGTACACCGGCCTGTGCAGAGAACCACACAGAGTAGAGGGGTGGGAGAGTTAGCACGTGCTGTATACTTACCCGGACTTATGAGCTCAACCCCTGAATGTTTCCATCACGGCTCTCCGCTCTCTCAGCTGAGCCTGCTTCTCCATGAGTCACGGATCTGCTTCTCACGGCCCCAGCTCCTTATTAGAAATAAACAAACTAGAGAATGAGAAAAGAACAAGAATAGGAAAAATACAAAAAAATGTTAAGATACCTGAATTTGTTTACAATGAAAAATCAAAACGTGTTTGAAACAGTGGTTTGAAATAGTTTCAGCCCATTTTAGACTGCGTGCAAGTGACGTCACTGACAGACTCTACAGTGCAGACTTTAGGTTAAATAATGCTTACTTCCATTTATCTATTGACAAATTATCAGCAAAACATTTACAAAGCTATCAAAAACGCCCCTTTACACATAAGATGTGATTAAAAGCCAAACTTTCATTAATAAATCAAATCTGATGCGTTATGCTATAATTATTTTTTCTGCAGCTGGCGTAATATTTGCTAGCAGAAAATTTCAGATAATTAAGGAAATATACCATAATCCTGAGGTA
>NW_024876963.1:0-1929 GCF_018340385.1 Cyprinus carpio
CCTTTCACAGACAAGAAGTCACAAAGTGCTTTACAATCTGTTAATAAAAAGGATCAAACATGCATACAATAAATCTACCATAACACACAACACACAGAAACCTCTTCACAAACATGAAAGACGGAAATAAAGCCACTGCTGTTAAATAAAAGCGAGTTCAAAAGATGTGTCTTCAAGGTGTTTTTAAAAAATTGACCGAAACCCATAGTTCTCAGTGCTAATGGAAGTGAGTTCCAAAACCTCGGTGCCACAGTACAAAAAGCCTACGATCACCTTTAGTCTTAAGGCGTGTTCAGGGACAGAGTAAAAGGTCCAGACCAGAAGACCCGTGAGAGCCGACCGGTGTGAAAGTTTATGTAAAAGATCCTGAATATAGAGAGATTGCTGACCATCCAAGGCTCTATAAGTGATAACTAAAATTTTAAACTGCACTCTGAATTCAACTGGAAAAGGGCCTATGAAGTTCCTTGGAGAACTGGTCTTATATGATACCTATTTACTGGACCCACTCTAGACAGCCTCGCAGCTACATTTTGTATCAACTTGTAAGGTCGCCTCTCTTATAGAAAGACTTATTCAAACAAGTATATCTCACAACATTGCAATAGTCCAAATCTGTGAGCGAGATGAATGGACATGAACATGCATCTCCATCTCTTTTCTTGAGACCACCGAGCTTTTCTGAGCAATGTTCTACGAGGCATGGAAAAATCATGAAGCGAACTAGGCAGACCTTATATGACTGTTAAAACATATGGCTCTATCTAGAATGACACACCTATTCCACGATTTCTTACTTACCACATCTTGAAGTGGCTTGAAATTCTCCAAAAGCTGCCTAATCCTAGGTATGATTCGCTATAATATTGTCAGGATGCAAAGATCATCATTTCAGTTTTATCCTTATTAAGCTGCCAAAATTATTGCTTTTCCATCCATTTATTAATGGAGACTAAACTACTCCCTGTAGAACTGACAGTTTATCTTAGACTATCAGGTCTAAACAACGATAAATAAACTGAATGTCATCTGCATATAAAGCTGATAAGATATTATTTTAAAACTATTAATAATCTAATCCAAGAGGAAGCATATACAAGTTAAACAACAAAGGGGCCCAGCACAGGAGCACTTGTGATACACCACAGGACAAGAAGTACAGAATCAGGCATTAAGGATCAACAGACACAGACACAGACCTATCGGACAGATAAGATGAAAACCAATCAAGGAGACCGAACCCGGAAATCTCCCTACTAAACGAAGCGGCCAATCTATTAATCCAGAGTTACAGGGGTAGTCCACCCAGAGTGTCCAAAGCGCTGCTAAAGATCTGCTTTATGCAAGCATAACCGCAGAACAGCTCCCCCCGCATCTGTGGCCATCAAAATGTCATTTTATACCCTGAGTAAAGCGGTTTCAGTGGAATGATTTTTGCAAAAGCCTGATTGAAATTTGTAATGGGTTAAAAGTCAAATGTCTCATGAGTTTCTATTTCAAATCTGAAGGAGAAACCATGAAAAATGAGATTCCTGCAGCCATTTTACTGAGACTATGTTTAGTCCCCCCCACACAAATATAAAAATATTTTACCAACTGTATTGAAGGGTTTCTACAAATTATTTTAGTCATTAAACATACCACTGCATATTTTTTTTCAATTATAAAACACTAGACAGAACGTAGACATCTATAAGTGATTTATTGAGCACTAGAAAAATACAATAAGAATAATTTAAGAAAAATAAATAAGAAAATAAAAAAGATTTAACTTTGTATCCAATTACAGAACATCCCGAGATTGCTAGAAATGCAGCATTTACAATGAATTACAATGAAAATACGTGGCTGATGTGCTGATGGCCATTACAGAGATGGTAATCATACAAATGCGCCATAAGTCAATAAATCACACCTATTCTTAGATCG
>NW_024876964.1:0-1793 GCF_018340385.1 Cyprinus carpio
CAAACATTTTTGTTTATGTACCTATTTTATTTTGACAATCTTGTGTCAAAATGTATCTTTGGTGTTGGTGGCATAATAAAGTTTCAGCTGTGATCGTTCTGTGGTGTTTCTTATTGTTTGCTCAGTTGGTAGCCTACATAACATCAACACAACTTTAGTAATAAATTAATGTTACCTTTTTTGTAATATATTTAAATTGTAAACATTCTTAACGCAGTGTTCCAAATGGTTAGAAACATGGTGAGATGGTAAAAGATAAAGTCGTTATGTGGCTATTTTGCATTTATGAATACAATAAAGACAGCAGGTAATGTTGGTGTAAGTTTTAATGCGTAAATGTGGTATGGAAGACATAACATAATAGCTAGCAAAGGCATGGCCTGTACACAGTGTTGTGATTATTCATAATAGGCTATTTATGTACATAACAGGCTTTTAATTCATAAGCTAACTTAACTTTTTTTTTTTATCATTTTGTCTACCTTTGGTGACCTACATTAAAACTCTCAAGTAACAGTGATCATAAGATAAATTGTATTTTTATCATTCAGATTGAAAAACAAAATCTATCTATCTAATACCATGGTTACCATATTTATAGATAATAAAATAAAGTCCAATCAGTGTAAATGGTTCAATGGCTAGATGATAGAGACCAGTGGTGCACAATTACATGTAATCACCAATTCAATATAAGACTCATTTATTAGATTTTGCACTATGTTGAAGATGGATGAGGCTAAAATTGAATCACTGACAGACTTTAAAAGACTTGGAAAGCTACCTCAGGGTCTTTCCAGACAAGAAAAATTCATTTTTCTTAGAAGGGCTAAAAGCTTTGTTTTTGAAAGTAAGTAATGTAAAATGTATACCTGGATTTAGTGGTTTCACTGGTTGTTTATAATGATTTTTATACTTTTTAGATGAAGCTTTGTATTATATTAAAAAAGAGGGTACTTTGGCAAAAGTGGTCAGCACAAAAAAAAAGAGCCCAAGAAATTTTGAAACTCCCACAGCAGCTAATGGGGGTGCTCCACTGTGGCATTCAAAAAACCCTGGATGCCATAAGAAGTCGTCCTTTATTAGCCTGGTATGTCTGTGGACATAAAAATGGGTGAGTTCAATATGTGAATCCTTTTTTCATTTCTATTAGTCCATCAAACTGATTTTGATAATACATATAGGTCAAACACTGTGCAGCTTGTCAGAAAAGCAATGTTCTCTGAAAGACCAATGGAATATACCTATAAGTGAAGTGAGAATTCATGTTTTTTATAGAAAAACACGAGGACTATTTTATAACCGCGTTTATATTAAACATTAATGTTTATTAGGTGGCTCAGCCTTGGGATATTGAAGGGGATGGATTTAGTTTGGAAAGCTCACACCAACAAGAGAAGGCTACCAGTACATCTGTGTGCATGGTAGATTACTTTCTAGGAAGTGGTGTGAGGGCTTTCCACTAAAAAAAACAAAAGCGCAAAGAGCGCAGAGGGTAACGGCCTGTAATAAAATTGTTCTACGAAATTTGGTTGCCCCTAAAAAGGCTCCCTAACAGATCAAGGCACTGAATTTGCAGTAGGTTTGATGCTTTGCTTTTGTTTGTCTTTGTTAAATTAATTGTTCTTTATAAAATGCACTTCTCCTCACACTAATTTGTAAATGAGATTTGTGTTGATCTTTTTAGAATCAATCTGGAGTGTATTAAACTCTGGGCAATAAGAGAAGTCTATGTCGCCATACCATCCAAACAAATGGACTGGTTGAGAGACTCAATGGCACAATTCAGAGGT
>NW_024876965.1:0-1934 GCF_018340385.1 Cyprinus carpio
AGCATTTTCGGATGGGCAGTGCAAGGCCCAGTAGCAGTGTCCAGCATGACAGAGACATCCTGCATGCATATTCAGCTCAGCGAGGATGCACAGATTGATAATCATCAGCTGCATGCATTCTGGAAAAGTCCCTGGGCATCATAAATGAGAAATCTGGAGAGCCCAGAGGATGTAGAAGCGTTGCAGCGTTTCGAGGAACCTCCATCTTCAAGGATGGGCGTTACCAAGTGGAGCTGCCTTGGCGACAACATCATCCTCCACACTTCAAGACACGTCACGCACGCAAAAAAAAAAAGATTGGAGAGTTTGAAAAAGGAACCAAGCAAGGATGTCACACTCTACAGCAGATACAATGAAGTAGTGGAGGACTACTAAAAGCCAAGGAAGGAGAAGATGGCTGAGGATGTGCCATGGGAGCATGCATCACCACCAGACGGTCGATATATTACTTACCTCACTCACGCCTGTATTGAGAGAGATAAGGCAACATCTAAAACTGCTGGTTGTGTTTGATGCGCCATCCCACGAAGACAGAAGTCCTCACTAAATGACTGTCTTTTAACAGGCGTCCCAATCTGAATCCCGATCTGATGAGTATTTTGGATCAAATCTCAGACTACTGCATGAAATTGCATATATGGCAGATATCATCAAGAAAGCATTTCTACAGATATCACTCTCAGAAAGAGATCGGGACGCTGTAAGATTTCTGTGGTTCACTGGACCACCAACAGAGAGGAGAAGGATGTGGCGCTTCGCTTGCTCAGAATAGCGAGTGGTGTTTGGAGCTTAAGTCAAGCCCATTCTTACTTACTTGCAGCCACCATAAGGAAGCATTTAAGACAGTGCAGAGCTCGAACACCCATAGAGTGGTAGAAGCCCTCAGCTCCTCACTCTCGTAGATGAGGTTACATTTCAAGTGCAAGTGGGGTGACAGAGGCTTTTTATGCAGTGGCGACAACAGCCGAGAAGGTGTATGTCTACTTGCTGCAGGCATGGGGCTATGTAAAATGGATGACAAACTCTCTCCTGAGCTCAAGAAAAAATGGCAGCAAGGGTTGATGGATTGTGCTGTGCATCCAGGAGTCACCTGCGATGTCTGTGCTGAAGGTTGCTGGGTATGGTATGGGAGACCAGCCACTGATGACTTTGTGTTCGACCTCAGGGGGGCTGCTTGATATTCTGAAAGAAGAAGAGCACAAAACAGAAGTGTTCTGCGGTCTTCTGCTCGTATTTTTGACCCTTTAAGATTCCTGACTCCTTTCACCATCCAGGATTAAGTGCTTGTTCCAAGAGATGCTGGGAGAGAGAGGATCAAAGTGGGACGAGAATTGCCACTTGATCTGACGAGAAATGGCTAACAGTGGTGCTCTGAGCTCCCTCAACTGCATCGCTCTCAATCCCACGATGGTACCAAACACACATACCACGGCAGGACGGTCAAGTGTTGAGGCTAGCATGTGTTCTGTGACTCGAGTGAAAGGGCGTACAGTGCAGCCGCTTATCTTCAAGGAGAAACAAAAAAGGAGGGTGACTGACAAGCCTGGTTGCATCTAAGTCCAGAGTGGCTCTCCACTCAAAGCGATGACACTGGCCACGCCTGGAGCTAATGGGTGCTGTAATAGCAGCCAGGCTGGGGAACACCCTCATGAAAGCACTGCACCAGACAAGACGCAACTCAGACTTTGGACAGACTCCAATGATAGTGCTGCATTGATTTGTGGTTCTGCTTGGCAAGTGGTGCCAGGCAGCAATAGAGTCATGGAAATTCAGCCCCTAACTGATCCACAGTCATGGTCTCACTGCAAAGGAAAATAAATCCAGCTGATCTTCTCCTCCCACCAGAGGTTCAATCCGTGCAGGACCTGAAGCAGAGCACATGTCAGGTGGAATGGTCCTTGTGTACAGCAAACTAAAAACAGTGCTCCGGGTAA
>NW_024876966.1:0-2080 GCF_018340385.1 Cyprinus carpio
ATTTGTTAGACTATTCAGAGTTAGTGAAGGATGATAGTTATATGCTTTTCTGGACTTTACAAAGCCTTTGATTCAATAGAACATGATTTTATATTTAAAACTTTAGAAAAATTTGGTTTCGGGGACCTGTTCATTAAAACTGTTAAAACTTTGTATGCTCATGGTAACTCCTCAATTAAGCTTAAGTATGGTACTTCTCCAAGATTTGATCTGCAACGAGGAATACGTCAGGGGTGCCCTATTTACCATATTTGTTTATATTGACTACTCAATTATTAGCCAGTCACATTAAGAATAGTACCTTGCAAGGGATTAGTATCATGGGAAGGGAAATCATCATCAGCCAATTGGCTGATGATACTACCCTTTTCCTTAAAAATTCAGACCAGATTCCTTTAGCTCTTAATACTATTAAAATGTTCTCCAATGCTTCTGGGCTTCTTCTTAATATGCACAAATGTGAATTGATGCCAGTTAAGCAACTCTCTGTTTCCAGTATATGTAATTATCCAAGTCAAAGAGGCAATAACCTACCTTGGAATAGTAATATCCAAAAATCCAAAACTTAGATGTGATTTAAACTTCTTGCCCATCTTAGAGAAAACTAAAAGAAAACTCAATCAGTGGCTTCAGAGAGAACTTGTCTCTAAAAGGAAGGATACCTTCCGCTGCAGAAGGGATTTCGCTTCAACATTTGCAGCCATCTCTCTTTTTAGAACCTGATAAAGCCGCATGTAAAAAAAGCATTGATCAACAATTATGTAATTTTGTATGGTAAAAAGCAAGACGGTATTACATCAAAAAAATCTTGCTGTTCTATCTAACAGCTACAGTAACGGATAAGCCTAATTTGGTTGATTTTTTCAACGCTAACAATACCTTTAAATCAACTGTTGAGTGAACTACTTGAAAATCTTATCTAGCATTTTCCGGGAATATTATACCAGAGTATATATTTTCTCACAGTTGGGGAGGTTTAATTTTCTATTATTATGTAAATTCACAGTAATATACATTCCCTGCTGTTTTTCTAATTTCCACAAACAAGCACTTTGGCATGGTCTATGATTTTCAAAACACAATTTTCCAACTAGCGTTGCTTCATTTTAAATAATAAGAAATATTCTGTTATAAACATAAGCCCTATTTTTTGAAAACTGTTTAAGAATGGTATCAATCGGTTAATAATTATTTCATAAGAGTGGTTATTGTTTGCCTTTATCACAATTTTCTCACTATAGTTTCCTGTTACTCCCAAAACAAGCCACACTGTATTTGAATTGCTATCCTGAAATGGGTGTGCAATCAATCATGTTATTTAAGAGGGCTATAACAGTGCTTTGACAAGTTCTGAAATCACCTCCAGACAGTTGGCTTGTATGCTTAGGTGGGATATGTTTTTTTTTAAATCTACACTGAAAAAATAACAGAAATATTCGCTTTCTTTTTCTTGGCAGCTGTGTTTCCCACTCACTCACGCTATTTCAAAATGGGAGATAGATCAGTGAAAAAAATATTTTTGTGGAAAAAGGTTTGGCAGCTTCCTAACAAGTATTTATTGGTAAAAATAAGATTAAGAGATTTCTTTAAAGCTCATTCATCAGTACTATCCTTGTTAAAACATTTATTGTGTCGAAATTCAAATTGAAACATAGATGTGAACTGTACTTTCTGTGACTCACAACCAGAGACTGTCCTGCATCTTTGGCAATGTGTTTAGTATAAGAAAACTTTGGCAAGATGGATGCCGGTTCATTGTTAACCTCATACACAATGACTTTGAGCTTCTCTTTAAGGATGTTTTGTTGGGGAATTTTCACTTTTGAGAAGCAATATGGAAATGTTTGCTTTCTCTGCAACTTAGTATTTTGCTTGCAAAAATATTTTATCTAAATGTAAGGTTATGAAAAGTTCTCTTACTCTGAAGATATTAAAATTTATATAAAATCTTTATCTACCTCCTGTAACAAAAAGGCAACTAAAACTTTGAATGTATGCTCACTTTTTGGTGTTTTTGTATAATTTCTATCTGACTATTATCTTATGTTTTGAAGGAAGAGAAAGATTTTGGTTGTGTAAT
>NW_024876967.1:0-1838 GCF_018340385.1 Cyprinus carpio
ACGTCAAGACATCTCAGGCTGCTTGCCAACTCCTTTAGGTGTGTCTTTGTCATGCTAACTTTATGTTACTTCCATGAGTGACAGTCATCAGGTGAGGCTCCATAGCTCAGTGGTTAGAGCACTGGTCTTGTAAACCAGGGGTCGCGAGTTCAATTCTCGCTGGGGCCTGATTACGAACCTTTTGAAAAGTGACCTGTTCTGAAATGGCCCTGGATTAGGGCTGATGAGGACTAAATACAACAAGACAGGATGTGGTCATTTGGATGAACATGAACCATCACAGAAGAAGGGAAAACTGGGACGTTTATGTCCTTAGATTCAGTCCTGTTCCTCCATACAGGCTCTTGTTGGCATGAGAAATACAGCCGCCCTTAAAGAGACCAAATAGCAGGCAGACCAACATCAATACAATAAAATCAGAGAATTTATTTATTGGCAAATTATTTCAGTTGGCCCAAAAAAGGCTTTCAAGAGAAATGCCAAATTATTAACTAATTAAATAAATGATTCCTTTGATTGTGAGACCTATTTCTATTTACTATATACTGTCCTTTATACTGTATTATACACAACAAACTAAAGCCATCAACAGTCAGCTCTCAGCTCCACACACACAGGAACCTTCAAACCAACCCACAGCACTACTAGACTGTTTAGGTTGGGTTTAGGGTTAGGTTTTAGTTGATATGTACCTGCAAAGTTACTTATAGTCAGCTGAATGCCTGTTGAGGGGACCATCAAAATAACGTTTGAACAGATATTAAGCAGTCTACTAATACATAATAACGATTGGTAGGTGACATAGATTACAAAGTAATGGCAAAGTGACGAGTGACAACATTACTTATAGTTAGTATAAGGTCTACAGTACAGTATAGGTCTTACAATCTCCAGAAAACCCAAACCATCATTCTGTGATCCACAATCCCCACAACTACCCTCACAGAGCAGAGTCTTTTCCATTGTTTTACAGTCATGATGTAAATTCTCTCTGGAGACGTTACCAGCCAAAGTGGATGTAACAACAGAAAAACTGTATAACACATGATCATTTACATGATAACGAACAAAAATATATATTAAACAATCAAATATATAAGCTAGAAAATAACACAATAATCATAGGAAAATGTCTGAAGGTGTTTCAGAAATAGGATGATAAATATTTACTGATAATTCTATTCTGATCCACTCTTTATTTCTGATCATTTGTGTGTGATTTATGTGGGCTAGAAAGTAAATGCAGAAATAAGATCATGTCCGAATAAAACAGAAGATTGATATCCATGTTTTCTTACATGTTAAAATAGGCATAATATGTGCAAGGATTCTATGTTACAACAATTAAAAGGCTCCACCAACTACTAGAGCCACCCTTAGCTTTGATATCTGTTAAGGCATCTCAGGCTGCCTGCCAACTCAGGTGTGTCTTTGTTATGCTGACTCAAAGTGAGCTTTTTATGTCACTTACATGAGTGACTGTCACCAGGGGAGGCTCCATAGCTCAGTGGTTAGAGCACTGGTCTTGTTCAATCCTCGCTGGGGCCTAAATGAGAAAGTATTAAAATGTGACCTGTTCTGAAAATGACACTGAAGATGTGACATACTGTGGTCATATGGATGAACATAAACCTTCAAGAAGAAGGAAAGCTGGGAATTGCAAATATCAGGCTCATGATGGGAAAAACAGTCATCCTTGAGGAGACCAACATCAGTACAATAAAATCAGAGACTTTACCAGAAATACTGTGAGCTGCTGCAACCAGAGGCTTTCAAGTGAAAAAAATATATAATTAAAGAACTTATTCCTTTATCTAGAGGGTGTGTAGAACATATTA
>NW_024876968.1:0-1592 GCF_018340385.1 Cyprinus carpio
AGCACCATCCTCTGTATAGCTCCTTCAGTTCCCTCTCTTTCTGCCTCTCTCTGTAGTTGATCAGAGTGACCTGGGAGAAACTCGAAGAACGCATACAGATTCTGTGGTATCGAAGCCCTGCTAATCCCACCAAGCTGCACATCATCAAGAGAGCACTGCAGGACAAAAAGTGCCACATCCCAGAGAGAGCTGGTCCAAAGGGTGTGGAAGAAGTGTTTCACCATTTCTATCTGGCAAAGGGATCCCAACAACATCTTCTCCTCCTTTTCAAACCCTCAATGTTAAAGTGTGTGGTGGATTCAGCGTATCCACATCCTTAGGAGGCTGCCTGAGTGATCCTGAGGTGGAGGAAGGAATCCTCTACAGAATACGGTGGAACCCTACAGCTGAATCATGTCATGGGTGATGGAGCTGCTGTGCCCATTTGGATCCCTGTCAGAGGCACTTCACAGCAGGAGGGGTTTCATTTCCACCAGGCCCAGTGGGTGCTTGAAGCAATCGTGATGTCTCTCCTGAGTTGTTCCAGGCACAGGGTGCTGACTGGTGTGTACGCTGGAATTATCAGCTGACTGGTGGACCTGAAGCAGCCTGGGGGTTGTCTTACTGGAGTGTTTGACCCTGTTTTTTGATGGATAGTTAAACAGGACATCTCCTCTGAAGTGACAGGCCAGCCAAATATCCAATGCTGCCTTCCAGCAGGGACCTGGTGGAGAGGGATTTTGACTTTAATATGTAGGAGCCAGGCTGTGACCTATTGCCTCTTGACTTTGACAAAACATAAAAAAACAGGAGAGACAGACCTAGGAGAGATGTGGAGATGCAGGAAAGAGTCTTCTGTGGATGTTTCGGTTCTCATTCTACCCATCTCAGGTGACCACTTTTAACTTTTTTGATAGCATAGTTTTGTTCCTTTTGATTAAAAAAAAAATACATTTATAATTCTTACTAAGCATGTGCATCATTTTGTAATTTTTTAGGAATGCTTAAGGATACCACTAAGGAGACCCCTGCTGCTGCAGAATGAGGCTACCCTCACGGGCCTGTCATTTTTTCTTGGTTTTACACACATAGGTGTATGACAGTGGAAGGAACAAACATCTGATGAATTATCTTTGGTTGCAGGATGGCTTGCCTATAATACCTTACAAATGTGCCAATCTGTGCCCTCATCTATAGACACCACTTCTAATGTCACCAGTTAAGTAATTTTATATGTAGATCTCTTTTTACAGAACTCTCAAGCACATCACCACTGCCTGTGGCTGCTTCTCCTGTGCTGCTAGCACTGGACCCAGTATTAAGACCCCGGTGGCAGGGTTTTTGTGTTGGACCACCAACAGATGGGACGGATCAATGAGAAATGCCATTGATGGTTTTGCTGGCCCAAGCATCACGGGAGCAGATCTCCCGCTACAAAGGTGGATGCTGAATATGCTGCTGCTGAGTGCCTGTACTGACCCCAACAGCCTTCTGCATTCCACCACAAAGCAGCACATAAGCAGGTACATAAAACACCTTGCTAAAAAAAAGAACACTAATGCTTCTCTCAACACCAGCCCAGAAAAGCTCTTGGAGACACAGCAGTTATGGCA
>NW_024876969.1:0-3590 GCF_018340385.1 Cyprinus carpio
AACAAAGGTACGAATGAATTTGTTGCATCAACTCCTTCTCAAGAGCTTAACGATACTGCCATAGTGACTAAACATGAGATAGAGTCAGACAATGAAATCTTCGAACAGAATGCGGGCCACGAAATTGTATACCATACCAGAAGATAAAACAACACAAGCCAAGAAACAGAGGGATCACAGCCTACAGACGTTGTTTTGATTTTCATTCATCGCATCCTGCTCTGGGTTGAAAAGATGCCAGGAGAAGACGAAGAAAATTAACATTTTAAATGAACATCTTGCAACTGAAGGAACAGCTATTAGTTACAGCAAATCAATATCTAGAAAAACATGCAGAGGATTTAATCAGGATTGAAGAGAAAATAGTGACAACAGATTCCTTGTTAAACGCATACCGTAGCTGAGCTACAAACTCCCGATGATAAAACACCTTTGGAGAGAACAGATATAACACGGAAGAAAGATATTAAAATATGTTGATTTATTTCAGACAAACCTGCTAAAAGATACAAATGAACCTAGTGACACCAAACCCTTCCAGAAAATCTAGAAGACAGTGACCAGACAAGAACAGTAATGACAACAGATACTCTTGTTACAACACCTGAAGATAAAACACCAGTGGAGAGAACAGAGTTGTTGACATCTGTATCATAATGATATAAGTTCTGAACAACACCTGCAACAAAAGGTCGTAATGAATTTGTTGCATCAACTCTTCAAGAGCACATGACAGTACCGCCATAGGTGACCAAACATGAGATAGAAATGACAACAGAACTTCCTGAAACAGAAACAGCCATTTAGAATTGAGATACCGATACCAGAAGATAAAACAACACCAAGCAAGACACAAGAAAACAGAAGGATCACAGTCCACAGATGAAGATTTGCTGCTTTGATTAATTCCACCGCACCGGGCTCTGGGTTGAAAAGATGCCAGGAGAAGATGATAGCGAATTATAAGCCATAATAATACTACACCAAAACCACAAGAGTTTTCAACTGTGAAACATAAGCAAGAGACAAATAGAGCTTATTATCTTTCAATGTAGAATGCACTGCAACCATCATCTCTCAGTAACATCAGAGTTCAAAACAAATTACCTAAAATACATTATGGATAAAGTTGTTGGAAGATGAAAATAGCCACTTCTACCATTTCAATGGCAAGTTAAAAAGAGCTGGAAAATCATGCACAGAGATTACGAGTATGATAGCCACACTTACACTAACCAGACCATAGGACAATCATGTATTCTTGCAGTACAACTTTAATTAAAAAATTATGTAATGTGGAATTAATAATCAATCTTAATCTACCAGTTATTTGATTTTCTTACATTACATTTTCATAGAGATCAAATCGCTGTGCATGGACCGCCAGTTTTCCAACCATGTGTCACTTCATATTAAACAAAGCAATGTTATAATTAAATATAATTCTAAAGTAAGTTTGCGGCGCTTTTAATGCTTCCTGTAACTAAAGTAATATATACACAATAATTATGTACAGTTATATACATTATTCGGCAATGTAATATCGACAATAAAAACTGAATTGCTTCTTTTTGTTGGTTGACCTAAGATAGCGCTAGATTACGCTTCGTTAGATAGATAGATAGATAGCATTTCCCCTGGCTGAGTAAGCAGTAGCCCATTGACTATTAAAGTGGTCATATGACGGGCTTAAAAAGAACATTATTTTGTGTATTTGTAATGCAAATGTGTTTATGTGTTTTAAGGTTAAAAAGATTGTTTTCCATATGTACATCACTGTTGCTCCTCTGTTCGCTTTTTTGAAATGCATCGTTTTTACAAAGCTCATCATTCTGAAAGCTTAGGTGTACACCGATTGGCCAGTATCCAGTGCACAGATTAATAGCGACCTCAAGCATGTGACAGAAATGCATGCCCCTTACTCAGGATACCAAGACCACCAGACAAACCACAAAATCCATTACAAACGGTGGCATTTGTAACATCCATGGGGGACATAATTACTGATTATAATGACTTATATTGTCTTTTCGCGCATCGCCGCGATAAACAAAAACCATGTCTGCATTTGTGACAAAACGATAAACAACAAGCTACCGTCAAACAACAGTGGCAACATTTAAATATAAAACGGATTTATTGCGTCGCGGAGTCAGAAGCACTGACTGTCCTTGCAGTTGGTGCTGCCTCACTTTATAACAGCCTTGAGCACACAGACCCATTGTAAACCTTCTTTGAAGGCCAAACAAAGTAGTTTTAGCTTCACAACGTAAACACAGGTTCCAGAACATGGTGGCAACAACAATACTACAGCGAGAATAAAAGTTACGCCTTCTTTCTTTTGTGTGAACATTTGGGTGCTGTTATGCAACTTTCCCATATAGAGTAACATTATTTTATCTTAACTTCATAAAGAATATCCTTTTTCTGATTTTGACTTAGTGTTTGCAACTTTACAGATCTTCTTTATGCACCGTGTTGAGCTTGTAACACTCCAAAGAGAAAGGGAAAATTGAAATTGCATCATATGACACCTTTAACAGCTCCCATTGCGGCCATGACTTGAAAGTTTGAGAGGCAATGCTCCATCGCTGAGCATGATTGATATGACTGGTTATACCAGCTGTGATTGCTCATGCACAACTCGTTTCCCGCCAGTAGCCAGTTCCACATTGAATCAGTCTGAAGGAACAATATAAAGGCATTAATGGAAAGACTAATAAAAAGTAAGTAAACAACCCACAATTAGATATAACCACTGTTGCATCAAAATAGACTTTAAAATGGCATTGAAAAACATGATTCAGCAAGTTTTTAGTGAGCAATCATCTTGGTGAAATTTGATGACTGACATCTGAAAAAATAAAAAATAGTCAGAAAGAAAAGCTGAAGATAAGTTCATAAATAAAATATATTGTTTAAATTATACTGCTGTGAGTTATTATTTAAATAAATGTAAAATGCTTAAAACATTAACTTGAGATTCATATTTGGTTTTAACGAATATTGATTAATGCTATACAGTTAATGTAATTATTATTTTGTTGATAGTGTAGTATAATGTTTATTTTAACCAAGAATGACATGGACAAGAATTTACATTTGATTAAAAAAAATAAAAAAAAATAGAAAAATGAGAGACATAGACAAGTATTTGTACAGATAGATAGATAGATAGATAGATAGATAGATAGATAGATAGATAGATAGATGGATGATGAAGGAAAAATGAATAGATGGTGCTGTCACCGTTCAGGGGAGTGTTTCAGCAGTAGCTACTCGCTGTCACCTGATTACACCTGGCCAGTAGCTGAATGTTGGACTGTCAGTGTTTTTGCTGTCTTTGCAAGAGTAGGATCATGACTGACTATCTGGTGGTAAGAAATAAAATGGTTACAGATAAAACGCTAGCTGTGATGAGGAGCAGAGGACGGTTTCCAAAGTGTCTCAGAGCCGTTCAGTAAGATGATGAATGGAGAAGTTCGGACCAGAGCGTCGGAGAAACTTTGAAAGAATAACCACTGGATCAGGATCAGCGCGGGGTTTTGCTTTTTGTGTGTGAAACACATCTGTTTTGAAAACAGACAATG
>NW_024876970.1:0-2586 GCF_018340385.1 Cyprinus carpio
AAAGGCATAATTTGAAAATGCAAAGCCTTTGTACATCATAAAAAAAATCTGAATATTGTTACAGTTAAAAAAAAAAAAAAAGAAAAAACATAGATAGTTAAGAACATATGTGGGTAAGGAGTCAGACATCCTACTATTAGCATTAACAGTTTTTGACAGTTTATTGGTCAACTGTTAAGTAAATGTCAGTACATCAGTAAATTTATTATTTCTAGTTCTCAAGAAAGTTAATGTTATTTTTTTTTTTTTTTTTTTTTTTTTCTTTTTTTTTTTTTTTTTTTTTCCCCCCTTCTAAGCAACTTCCAAGAACTTCTTGATTTGTCTTTTAAGTGTTTATGGATTCTTCATGAAAAATTCGTGGGAGGTTTGGAAGTGCTTGGGGATGGACCAAGTGTCGGTTTCACTGGAAAAGACATCTGATGGTGCAAGTCCTGCATGAATGGCACAGAGGATTGGCACACCATAGATGTTGCCTTGCTGCTTTTTCAAAAAGGGGGTAATTAAAATCTTTATTAAATGATGTTACAGTCCCTGTGTAAGGAGTGGGGGGACTTTTCATTTGGCAGCTGTCTTCTTAAAAAAACTTTGGGAAAACAATTTTTGGACCCCCGCTATTTCATGCAGAAGTTAAGCTCCTGTCTCTTTTAATAGGTAAATAGGCAACAAAGTCTCCAAAAGCTGTTCACAAGCTTATGATTGAATGAATTTCATATTTAAAAAAATACCAGTGAGAATAGACGTTCCAATGTTTTTCCCACAATTCAACAACTGTCTCATAGTGTTAAAGATTTATTTTTCAGGTTAGATCAGGCCCAATGCACATGTGCAGTTCCAAGGCACTATACATTTATGCATAATATGTCTATCATGGAACGCATGTACTAATTATGCACTATGCACATAAATGTGTCTAATGTTTGAACTTTATAACGTTGTATGTTGTCATCGGGGGGGTGTCAGTCAATTGGGGGATGCGAAGCCCCAGCGGCCTCCACTACCGAATTAAAGCTGAGGCAGTTGAGGTACACTTGCTGTCCATTCACTTGATTATATTGAGTGTACCATATTTTCATATCTGAAATTCTTTGATGATTCTCCTGTTTCAGCTCATAGAATGTCTAGGATCATCGAATTGGGTTATATATATATATGAGTATATATATAATTATGGATATATAGTACAGAGGTAGATATATTATATCTATATATATATATTATATACTATTGATATAAGATAAGATATAAAGGGTATATTCTATTTATTTATTATTATGTGTTCTTTTCTTCTTTTTTTTTTTTTTTCTAGTTGTGCCTGAAATTTTGTTGTTTTGTTGGATGTGGCTGTGTTGTGTGTGTTTCTCTGTTTGGTTTCTGGCTGTAGACCGGGGGGTTGTTCACTGATTGCCATGATTGTAATGGCTGGTAAGTAAGACGTCAATCGTTAAATTGTCTGGAAAAAAAACTTTACTTAAACATAGAAGCATACATTTTGGGTTGAAGGTGTTCATTTATTCGTAAAGTGATGCGACTTGGACGATTCTGGCATTCAATGCAGTAATAGACCATGAATCTTATGCCTACACAGCTGCTTCCACTCGCTATGACAGCTGTTATTTTAGTCTATTTTAGTCTGTTATTTTACTTTAGATATGCTTGGTTCATTTTCTGCTCACTTAGAATGCAGGTACGCATTCGATGTGCCAAAACTCTCACGCACTGGACAGACATCTCACATGTGCTTTGTGTTTGGTTTGGTCCTGAATCTCAAGGCTGTAGTTTAAATGCACTTGCATCTACTTTTATGATACAGAATTAATGTAAACGGTCAGTTTAGTGTTGTTCAGAACAGGGGCAACGCGATCTGATTATGTGGAAAAAAAAATGTATCTGTGCATTAGTGTGAAGGCAGGCAATAATGCTGATAGGTAAACAACGCAAAAGCCCGATAACTAATGATTAATCTGTAAATTTACAATACTTAAAGCGACTCCTTGCAGATACTGAAAGTGATTTTTGCTTCTCCAATTGTCTTTATCTATTTCTTTCCCCCCTTTATTACTTTATAGTTTGCCTGTGATGCCAAAATTAAACATCCGTCAAAATCATTTCACACAACTCCATAACCCATACAGTTGTGTATTTTGCCTCTTTAATGTAAGTTTAGTTTTAGCTGAGAGGATTAAGTGATTCGTTGATTCTGTAACTGCAAATGTGATATATAGGTTCCCCATGCCTCAATAACACAGTGTGACGCAAGATGACTACATATCCAAAATACATGACACAAATATTACTGGAAAGTGAAAATTAAGTAACCTTAAAGTAATACATGGCAGGAGAACAAGGACCTCTGTGGAGGCTGCTGCAGTGGAGGTTGAACACAAAATCTAAAATAAGATCAAAGAAAGGCATAGTAATAATATTAATTTCACGAATTGTTGACCACTTGACCCTGAATACCACAAGTGGAAGAAGCATTGTCCTTAACAAATACCGTGTAATGTACTTTGTTGAATTACGCTATGAATCATGAGTATCAAAGATGAATCCAAAATCAAACACTAAGAATGTGCCTGATGCTTAAAA
>NW_024876971.1:0-2050 GCF_018340385.1 Cyprinus carpio
TAATACACATCAAAAAACACCTGTGTTCCTTGCGGACGAGCAGACAAGCCACCTCTGAACATGAGACTTTAAGTCATCTGCAGATACTTTAATCATCGAGCGTGATCCAATTCAAGAATATGGAGACATGCTTTCATTTCGCCTGAGTCAGGCGGAAGACAGATCATGGACGCCATGCGTGCAAGCAATGCAAGAAAGACGGTTGCGAAAAAATTAGTGGGAGGATATAGGCCAAACTGCATGATGTTGTAGCTGTGTGCAGTATAAGTAAGTTATGTTTTGTCTCTCTGTTGCCAATGTATTCGTCTTCTTAACACTATCTTTTGATACTCTCAAAGTTTTTCTAACAACTAATATCTATTCGAAGAGTGTTGTTTTTTTTTTTCAAAAAAAACGTGGGTAATAATTAGTAGATAATTAAAGTGTGAAACTAAAATTATGTATTTTAATTTTGGTATATGCTTAAAGATTCTACTACATTGTCGTACTCTTTGGACTCTGGGAGTTATTTGAGGCTTAAGCTAAATCTTAAAAGATATTAAACAACTCAGTTAAAATCTTATCAAAACTATGAAATCTTTTGGACTTTTTAAAAACTTGTCTTTTGTTGTTGTGTTTTTTTTACTTTATGAATGCTGCTGTGTCATCTATAAGGTAATATACATCTTTTTGTGTCACAGGTGGTGATGCCAACCACGAGGCATTCAATGAAGTTTTCTTGGACAAAGTGGGAACAGATCAAAACTCAGGCTGGTGTTTGGGAATCAAAAGGCAGATCACCGAAAGAAGGAGCTATTTCAAGAAAGTGGCACTCTTATTGTAATCAAATCAACTGGATGAAATAAAGCACAAACAGAAAGGAAGGACTGCCTTCGATTGTTAAATAATTATTTTTTGATGAATGATTTACTGACTGCAGAGGAGTGCCAGAATGACTGTGGCATTTGGGAAACATCGAAAGGTGAAGATGGGAAGAGATTCTGGTAGTTAAAAGTCAATGATGTTAAGATAAGTATGTGTTGTGGTTGTTAATTGTGGAAAAAAGTTGTGAAAATTCATAGGTAAAAAATGTGTGGGAACCCAATAAGAGGTGCTGGATACCCATATATCACATAGCTACGCTTAAATGTTAAGGATTGTTTCACTGTCCTCACAGTTTTGCTGCATTTCCTTATGTGTGATCCATAGAGATATTACAATGTGAATTTTGTCGTATCAGGATGAAAAAAGTTGTTAATACTGTTGTGGTAACCGCGATTACTCAATGGCATCTGTAATTTGTGCTTTCTTTTTCTTTTATTCTTGCAGCTTACGTCATGCGGCTGTAGTACACTGGATAGTTTGGACACGGTTGAGAAGAATAGGTCAAAAAAGCAGCTATAAACAAATGCACTTTATCAGAACCTAACACTGTAAATACTCGGATGGGGCACACAGAGACATTTGTTGAAATGACTAATGTTCACAAAAGTCCTTGTTTTTCAAATTATGTATGTTGGCGTCAGAGACTCAAGTTTATTGTTGTGAATTGTTGTAAACCTGGCCTGCCACTGCTCATAACATTGTTAAAATTGTTACTGTTTTAAAAACAGAATTTTACAAAAAAAAAGCACTTTAGTTCATATTTTGTAATGACTATGTTTAAACAGTTTTTGCTGTCTTTAAAATGTCTTTAAATTTGTTAATGTTATTTTGATTTAAATAAAGATTCAGATTCAAATTTCTTTATTTCTTTATTACATCAGCTAATCTGCCATTTGCTATAGATTTTTAAAGCCTGATGAGAGAGTAGCATTCCTGTCCGTTGTTTCTTTGGTCCAGTCAAGATGTTCTGAAGTGGATGATCGGTGTTGTTTAGAATGGTGAATCTAGTCTGGTAGGAGGAAAAGGTCATATGATTGAATTAGTAATTCATGTGCGTGCGTGTGTGTTTGTGTGCATGAGAGGGAGAGTGAGCGAGAGACTCGGATATTGCTCCATAGTAGCTCCAGTATTGCTCATTTTCTTTTTCAAAGGAGAAATAAAGGAGTCATTAAAAACACAGAATTGA
>NW_024876972.1:0-1725 GCF_018340385.1 Cyprinus carpio
ACTGTCACCGTCCTGTAAAGTGCTTCAATTTTTTCATACATTATATATCACTTAATGGTTATAAAGTAACTAACGAGTGGGGCTGCGCCATAGGTTTAACGATACAATCGCTGATCATGCATTTCAAACAATTTTACCTCCCCTGTCAAATACAAGAAAACTTCGCTTTATATCGAGTATATCGGGGCCTCTTTACTCTCCTCACGTAATGGGTATGAAAAAAACTTTGTTCATATTGACCTCGATCTAACAGCTTTGTGTAACGATAAAGGTAAACATTTATAAAATATATTTTTATTTTATTTTTAATATTTTATTTTAAATATTTTATAGCCTGGTGATGTGATTAGAGGAGACAAATGCGATCTCCAGAAACTTGAGCCTTAAATACAGTTTATAGTCAAATCAGAATCAGAAAAGTTTTATTGCTAAGTATGCTTTAGCATACAAAATTTGTTTTAGTGACATAAGCTTCCAGTTCACACAGACGATCTAATAAAAAAGGCAAATAAATAAGGTATAAACAATTGTGCTATAAATGATAATGGAGTTGGATTGAGTAAGATGTGGGATGTACTAGGATGCAGGGATAACAAATAAATATAAGGATATTGCACATTTGTATTGCACAAGTGGGGAACATTTAACTGTTCATGAGGTAGATTGCCTATGGGGAAGAAACTGTTCTTGTGCCTGGCTGTTCTGGTATTTCGCGGATTCTGAAGCGCCGGCCAGATGTCAAAAGTTCAAAGATGGGGTAACTTGGATGAGAGGGATCCAGAGTGATTTTCTGAGCCCTTTCCTCACTCTGGATGTACAGTTCTTGGAAGGGTGGGCAGGGGAGCACCATAATCATTTTTTCAGCAGTCCGAACCGTTCTCTGTAGTCTTCTGTTGATGTCTGATTTTGTAGCTGAACCCAACCAGACAGTAATTGAAGTACACAGGACAGACTCAATGACGGCTGAGTAGAACTGTTTCCTTGGCTCTGTGGCAGGTTAAACCTCAGCTGGCAGAAGGAAAGGGCCAAACCTTGTTGGGCCTTTTTAACAATGGAGTCAATGTGATTGTCCCACCTTCAGATTCCTGAATCTGAATGAGCTCCACTGCAGCCACAGTGGCTGTTCATGATGAGTGATGAGTAGAGGGGGAGTGCAGGGGTTTCTCCTGAAGTGTCGATCATCTCCCGCACTGTTTTGAAGCGTGTTCAGCTCCAGGTTAGCTAAGACTGCACCAGACAGCCAGCTGCTCAACCTCTTGTTCAGCAGACCTGTCACCGGCCCCGGGATGAGACCCATGACTGTAGTGTCGCCTCCGGGTAACCAGGAGCTTGACAGAGGGGTCTTTAGAGGTGCAGTAGTTGGTGTATAAAGTAGCAGCAGTGGGAGAGAACATAGCCCCTGAGGGACACCAGTGTTGGTGGAGCAGCTGTTGGACATGAATTTCCCAGTCTCACTAGCTGTTGCCTATCTGTCAGAAAGCTGGTGATCCACTGACAGATAGAGCTAGGAACAGAGAGCTGGGTCAGTTTGGTCTGGAGGACTGTTGGGATGATGGTGTTGAAAGTCAACTAAAGTCCACAAACAGGATCCTCACATAAGTCCCTGTTTGTCCAGATGTTGCAGGATGAAGTGCAATCCCAAGTTGATTGCATCATCCACAGACCTGTTTGCTCGGTAAGCAAACTGCAGGGGGTCCAGTAAGGGTCCAGTGATGTCCTTCAGAT
>NW_024876973.1:0-1911 GCF_018340385.1 Cyprinus carpio
CCTCCTCCAGCCCGCTGAAGCTCTGCCCTCGTCCAGTGTCTCCACAGCGGCAGACTTTCCAGCCAGCCCCCCTGCAGTTCCAGAGCACCTCCAGGAGCTCTACGCCCAGAGTTCCACTGACTTTAATGACAACAGAAAAACTTGAACTATCTAACCTGCTGTGTGCCTATGCAAGTGTCTTTTTCCAGGTGGTGGATCTACCGACCAGTCTTGTGCAGCATGACATCATAACCCGGCCAGGACCTCCGGGTGAAGCAGCCTCCTCGGGTCAGAGATGGCTGGGGGAAAAGCAGCGGCGCAGAACAGCAGATCAGTGAGGGCCTCCCAGAGCCGCATCGCCACACGCAGCCACAGTAGTTGGGCCCCACCGATCGTTATGGTGCGTAAAAGGATGGACTTATCGCCTTTGTATAGACTACAGGGCGCTTCGAATACCATTCATCACTGACGCTACACTGCCTCCGCGCATCCAAGACACGCTGGAACAACATCCTCGCCCACCGCCCCAATGGTTCAAAAGCACTTTGGATCTTGCTTCAGGTTACTGGCAAGTTGAGCTAACAACCAAGACCCGGCCCGCGCAGTGAACAGCGGCCCGCCTTTTGCACAACCCCGTGAATGGGACTATTCGAATGGAACGCTATATCGCTCGGCTTATGGAAACGCCCACTCGGCGACGCTCCAACGCCTTATGGACCGCGTCCCTTGCCGGGCAGGCATGTGGGAGACCCTGCCCTCGTCTACCTGGACGACATCATCATTGTGCTGGCCAAGGATGCCCGAGATGCTGCAGCGACTGAGCCAAGTGTTCCAGAGACTTAAACAGGCGAATCTCAAACTGAAACCAGCCAAATGCTGCCTGTTCCGCCGCCAAGTTGTCTATCTAGGTCATATTGTGTCTGTGAGCACCGGGTGGCCACTGACCCCAATAAAGTCAACAAGGTCCAAGCTTTGCCCCCACTCCACATCAGTCCAAGAGGTCAGACGTTTTTCATTGGGCCTCACTTCCCTATTATCGCAGGCCTGTGAAAGACTTTGCCTCCATTGCCGCAGCCATTACATAACCTGACAAAGAAGAATGCCACACTTTCAGTGGCACGCTGAACACCAAGCCGCCTTCAACACGCTCAAGCACCACTTCATCACAGCCCCTGTCTTAGGCTATCCTCTGGACCATGGCTAAGAAATGATCCTGGACACCCGATGCCAGCTGACACAGGTATCGGCACTGTTCTGTCGCCAGTACGGGTGGCACAGAGGCAGTGTTGGCGTCAGAGCGGCCATGAGTATAGCCAAAGCTGAACAGAACTATTGTACTACGGGGCCGGGAGCTGCTAGCCATTGTCGATTTCACGGCATCCCATTTTCGGCAATAGCTACTTGGGAGGCCTTTCAGAGTGCGAACCGACCACAGCGGCTAGCATTTGGCTCGCGAATGAAAGAGCGGAAGAGGTCAGTTAGCCCGGTGGCGAGAAGCTAGTAGTCTGAGGTTCGAAATCATCCATCGCCCAGGTAAACTTACACAAATGCTGACAGTTTTCTCCGCAGGCCCTGCCGCCAGTCCTGTCCTTGTAATCTGCAGGACCCTTCCTCGCCAGCGGAGAACCACAAGTCACCAAGCAATTCAGTGTGATTTGGACTCTGACACCAGCTCCCTATTGCTGGAGTCCGGTGGGGGTAAGCGCTGTCAATGTTACTAACACAGACACTTGCTTTAAAACAAACGAGATTATTTATGCTTGACAAAAAACACAAATGAGACCAGACTATTTCCTGGCTGGACTATGGAGGGAGTTGCGCCAGGCTCAAGCTGCTGATACAGACATTGCACCAATCAGAGCCTTGGTCTAGAGGCCAGTAATTGAGCGGGGTAAGCTGGGGCGAAGGGCCCCCCGTGAGGTCACCAGTCTC
>NW_024876974.1:0-1651 GCF_018340385.1 Cyprinus carpio
TCAAATTATCTGAAATTAACCAATAGTCCACCGCGGAACGCCTGGTGGCACTTCTATTACTCCAAGTAAGCACTTATGTTAGGGTTGTTAAATTCCCATACATCAATCAAGTTAAATTTTTCCATAAATAATTTTAAGTTATCATTTACTGCAGGAAACACGTGAGGCCAACAGTCAATATTGTGATCCAGAATCATGTTAAAATCCCCCACCCTATTACAATACCTGAATTTGGAAAGTTATTAAGTGTATTTTGTATATGCTCTCTAAGGTTTCAAGCAGTATGTCGCTCTCATGGTTAGAGTTATATCCATAGATATTAATAACTATCAAAGTAAACTTTTCAATGGTTAATACTTTAAAACTAAAGACGATGATATCACTGGACAGAATAAAGAACAGTCCCTGAAAATTAGATTTAGAGTCGCAACACCAGCAGAATGTTCAATCGTGAGCTGCCACAGATAATTCCCCATTGGGATCTCCAAAATCTACCATCGTTCAGGAAAACAGAGTGTGGACTCTTGAATAAAAACATAAAGCGAGTGTGCTGCTTGACAAACAAAAATAACGCCTTGCGTTTAACATTATTTCCTTATCCCCTGGCATTGAGAGTAATGATAGATAAAGACGATATTAACAAACAACTTGATAGAACAATATGAGGTAAAAGTTAGAGAAGAGAAAAAAATAAAATAAAATAGGAATTTAGATTTAACCTTACTGTAAGGAGCTGCACCAATAAACTTGAAGATACATAGCAAAACTTAGTGCAAACTTACTGAAAAACTAATGAGTACCTAGGTTCCTAGTGTTTTCGGTTGACAACTTAATAAAATACCAGATATTTGCAACAATAGCCATAAAAATGCTATACTAGAGCACTGCAAAATAATTGAACATGATGTAATAGACGTTGTCTTATAAACAAACAGGTGAGTGTTAATCATTAAAGGAAGCTCAACAACCTTTTTATAAAAACATTTGAAAAATAAAGTGTATCTCAGAACATAAAATATACACACCCATTAAATAATGAGCATTTAGGATATTATAACTTAACTCGACTTTAAGGCACATATTTGACAGGTGTGACTTTACCACAGTCAGGACTCTGGAAACAGTTCAGCCCCATTAGCAAAGGCTCGAACTCCAACGAAATAAGCAGCTTTCCCCTTGTTCTCGTGCTTTAGCCACCAGTGGGCCACAGCTGCATCCTTCGCTCTCTGACTGCTGGGGACAAATCTTCGGCAAAACGAAGCTTGTTGTTTTGCAGGAAAGTAGACTTCTTTGCGGCCTTCCAAACAGCGTCGCGGTAAATGCGAGCACTGAACTGCAATAATTATCCCTCGAGGCTTGGTGTGGGCCTTTCTTTAGTTAGCCAAGGCGATGCACTGAGTCAATAACATCAGGGAGTTTGTCCTTGTGTTCCGGGCAGGATGGACTGACAGATGTGTATAACCTCTTGGCCGGACGTTCTGAGTGCTTTGTTTTCAAGCCAGCCGAAGAGTCACATGGTTTCCACCCGTCGCTGAATAGTTTTCCAGCTCAGTAACCCGTTGTTCCAGGTAGGCTCGTCTTTTTTTCTCATGCCGCTGACTCACGCGTTATCAATGTGTGTCACTTTACCTTTCACTTCACTGATCTCAGC
>NW_024876975.1:0-1149 GCF_018340385.1 Cyprinus carpio
GATCAGTTTAATGCTTCTGTGAACAGTAGCACCATGTTAGTGCAGTTAAGCAAAGGAAGAGAATGCATGCTCACTAATGCTGAAAAACCTCCTCTTCTCAGTAAGAGAAAGCTGGCTTTATTATGCACATTAAGAGTAAAGCTTGCCCTTATGAAAATTTTGTTTCTAAATAAGTGAAATGAAACGTTATTAGCTTCTGCAAATGATAATATTGCTGTGTAAGGGAGCTTTATGCTCATGAACCCATGTTAGAGATTCTATGCATAGGAAATATCTGTTTAGTGGTTCTGAAGAGAATGCATGCTCACTACCGCTGAAAAACCTTCTTCCGCTGGCTGTAAGAGAAAAAGTTTGTTCATGCAACATTAAGCGTGTAAAGCTTGCCCTTATGAAAATTTGTTTCTATCAAGTGAATGAAACGTTATTTGCAACGCAAAACATTACTATTAGTGTGTTAGGAGTTTTATACTCATGTGAACTCATGTTAGAGATTTTTATGCATAGGAGGAAGATCTGTTTAGCGCTTCTTGAGAACAGTAGCACCATGTAAGTTTACCTTAAGTAAAGGAAGAGAATGCATGCTCACTAATGCTGAAAAAACCTCTTCCTCAGTAAAAAAGAAAGTTACTTTATGCAATACAATGCGTAAATCTCGCCTCTTATGAAAATTGTTTCTATCAAATGAAATTAAACGCTATTTGCAACGTACTAATAATAATTATTAGTGTGTTAAGAGTGTTTTGCTCACTTGAACTCATGTTAGAGATTATGACCAGCACAAGTTCAGTTTTGTGCTTCTGTGAACCGGTAACACCATGTATGTGCAATTATGCAAGGAGAAGAGAATACATGCTCACTAAACCTGAAAACAGCCTAACCTCTGTAAGACAAAAGTTTTGTTCATGCAATATTAAGCGTAAAAGCTTGCCCTTATGAAAGAAAATGGTTTTCTATCAAGTGAAATGAAACCATGAACTCATGTTAGAGATTCTATGCACAGGGAAGATCTGTTTAGTGGTTCTGTGAACAGTAGCACTATGTAAGTGCAATTAAGCAAAGCGAAGAGAATGCATGCTCACTAATGCTGAAAACCTTCTTCCCGGCCTGTAAGAGAAAGTTTGTTCATGCAATATTTGCTCACTAATGCTG
>NW_024876976.1:0-1980 GCF_018340385.1 Cyprinus carpio
TGGTGATTTGTGTTCATTCTCCATAGTCATGATGCAGCACTATAAACACTCTCATGCAAAGTGTCTCTGTATGTAAATGCTCTTCTTCGCACAGAACAGGCAGCTGTCGATCTCAGGTCTGTTCATATTCTACAAAACAATAAATATTTCTAATACTTTATGATGATATTGAGCTTCATAAATCAGACAGACACTCTCTACAGTGAGTGTTTAATTATTTTACTAGCTTAATAAAAAAACTAATAATATTAAAGATCATCACTTTCTAAAACATATTTTTAAGAGTTAAATGTTCAGATCTTGAGAAGGGTGTTTAATGATGGTCTGGTGGTTTTTTGTTCGAAAGATATATTAGACTAATATTAATCTGATTAATATTTACAGAAGTCAAAATAAAAGCACAGTTAAATCTAAAAAGTGTTAAAAACTTAACAGCTGTTTCCAACTATACTGGATATTATTTAGTCAAATTTCAGTTAGATAAAACAATAAAACAATATTTTTATCTTTATGTCTTTGACTAATTTTTGTCCTTTTAGATTGTATCTAGCTTCATTTTTAAAATTGTAGTATAGTTGAATCCTAAATGAGGTGAGATTCATCCCTAAAAGTGAGAACAAATTGGGATTTTCAAAGACATAAATGATGAGAAATGATAATGAAAAATGTTGCGTATCTGACTCGCTAAGAGCATTAATAGTACAAACTTTGTACAACATTATATGGGCCTATCAACATATCCAACATTTATAAAACTGTTAAGATTAAATGTTATACACACAATAATAATAATACAATAGTAGTAGTAATAATAGCAGTAGTAATTATAATAATAATAATAATAGGTAAAATTAGACAGTCACAATATTCATTATTAATATTATGCTTTGTAGAAAATTACATCACAGGTATTAATGATTTACTGAATATGAACACATTTGGACACTTCTTGTTCATGAGTGATGAATAATGCTGTACTTCTTCTGAACCATAAAGTCATATTTGAACAACCGTTCTGGTAGGTTTATGTGTTTGATTCAATCACATTGTGCTTGTATTTGTACCAATCCTGAGATTTCTAAAGATTAATGCATTTAGAAAAAAAAAAAAAAAAAATTGTGTGTATTTTTATTTATTTATTTTTTGGTTTTTTATAAATCACTTTCGTGATAATTTCAGAAAGTTATATGCGCGTTATTATAAATGAGGCCCCGAGAGACTCAAGCTCATGTTTTATAATCAAGTATCACTCAGTGAATCATGAAAACACCTGCAGATGAAGCGAATCCATGAATCTATTCTGTGTAGTCAGTTTTCTGAAGTCAAACACTGAAGCAGATCACTAATGGGTTCTCTGTGTGTTGACTCTGTGTAGCGTTTACTGTATCATGAAGCTCCTGTGGAGGACGCCGAACATCAGCTTATGGAGTTGCTCTATTCTGAGGAGAACACAATCACTCAAATACATGAGTTTGACTGTTTGACTCTCTTTATTCTCTGAAATGAGTCTACTGGAGACTAATGGAGAGATGAGGTTTGTTCACACTGAGACTCTCAGCAGTCATAAGTACTGACCTTCTGAATGATTGAATCAACTGTTGATCTGTGGATGATTCATCATGAAAAATCAGATGAGAGAATCAGATGAGCCAGACAATAAGTTACTGTGGTGAGACTTGATCATGAGTCAGTGGAAGTCAATTATAGTAATAATGCTTATTCCAGGACTGATGTAAAACTTAATTTGAATCAGATTAAACACAAAGCTAAGTGAAATTGAAACGCTAAATGAAGGGGGAATTACACCTTGTAGTTCGGTTCGTTTGGTTCATTTGGTCCTGGACCATAAAGGAAAATGTTACATTTGGTTCTAGCCCACTTAGTGTTCACATTGGCATTTTTGAAAGCAAACTTAAAGATACGAACCTAAAGGCATAGTGATACATTCAAAACCTGATTAGTTGGGTTGAATGCGGTTTT
>NW_024876977.1:0-2917 GCF_018340385.1 Cyprinus carpio
TCACGGTATAAATATTTCCCAAAAGAGCACTACAGAGGAATTGAGGAGTTTCTGTAGTGTAGTGGTCATCACGCTCACTTAACACGCCGAAAGGTCCTCGGTTCAAACCGAAAGCAGAAACAGCTGATCCCTTTGAAGAAAAAGTATGAACCCCTTTTTAGGAAACAGTGGGCTTTAGAAAGTGGGGTTACCTTTATGCGCTTTTTCACCGAGCCTGCACTTAAAGGTTTCGTGGACTGTTTTCAGCAGACAGGTTTCGTAGTGTAGTGGTTATCACGCTCGCCACATCACGCGAAAAGGTCCCCAGTTCAAACTGGCGGGAACAGTGGATTCTCTCTTTTTTCACAATTGTACAATTGGCTTTCTGTCGAGGAGGAACTCAACGCTACCAAGACTTTTATGGCCACGCAGGCATGGATACAGTCACTAAAGCTGTAGTTGATGCAGAAATGAAAGAGAGCAGTCATTGTTTGACCATGATCTCAAAACCTAAATCACACTCGTACATTTCAAGCCTCGCCTGGCTTTCGCCTGAGGAACATAATCTAAAGATATTTGTCTGAGTGGGTCTTCTGTTGAGCAGCAGCTCTAGTTTCAGGCGAGAGATGAGATGAGAAGCACCCAAAGAATCATTATTTTTTATTTAACGCTTTTTAAAGGGAGAAAATAAAGGAAAGGAAAAAAGGGGTGAGAAAAAAAGGAGGAAGGATTTTATTTTTTATTATTTTGTTTTTATAATTGTTATTTGATATTTTTTTTTTTCATTTTATTTTTCAAGGAAAAAAGGGAACGGAAAGGAAGAAAAATTCATAGGAAAAGAGGTGGGGGAAAAAAAAAGAAAGGAGATAAAAGAGAAAGATTCTGCGCCACCAGACTCTTCAGGAACTGGCCAGTTGCCGAAATTAAAATTAACTCGTGCTTGTCAAACATGTATAAGAAAATGTGTAAAAGGGAATATTAAAGTTTTGAATAATTTATAACGCAGAAACTTGATCTAATTGCTGTAGATTGGGCACGAATACCATTAGAACCGGTCTATTTGGATTTATCCAAGTCATCCTTTCCCGACGCCCAATGCGCACTTACAGCGGAATATTGAGGTTGAGCATGATTACCGGGCACGGCCAGTCCAGGGTTATGAAGTAACAGTGTGGGACCATTTCGCTGGGCCCGCGTGTTTCAGTAGTGTGTCGTTGTGGGGTCTGTATCGTGTTGTGAGCTACACGAGCCGCGAGTAAAGGAATAATCGGTGTTCGGAAAATAACCCACCGTACACATGACCCACGCGGCGAAGAGCAAGGCCAAAACCGACTAAAGGCCTGCTGAAGAAACAGCTCGCTCACTTTTGCAGAAAGTAGGAACCACCTGTTTTTTCCACAAAAACCTTTCCGACCTTACCAGAAAGTAGGGCCGGCTTTAGAAAGTAGTACCTTTGATGCGCGCTTATTGCAGACCGCCGCTCTGCGCACACGCTGTGATCCTTGTCCCTTTTACAGGTTTTGGGGAACTGTTTTAGGCAGGCTAAGGTTTCCGTAGTGGTAGTGGTTATCGTTGGCTCACCGCGAAGAAAGGTTCCCAAGATTCGAACAACTGGGCGGGGGAACAGTGACTCTCCTTTTTCACAATTGTCCAAGTGGCTTTTCTGCGTCTGGATGGCCGGAACTCACACATGCTGTACCAAGGCACCATTAGTTTTTTCAATGAACAGATGGCTGGTGAACTCAAAGACCCAATATTTCAGATAACGCTTAAAAAAAAAAAAATTAAATGAGATGAAAAAAACAGCACAAAAGAAACGGCCACAGAGGTTTCCCGCAGACAACTGGAAAAATGCTTGGTTTGCCGCTAAAAATAGAAGGTATTTGCAGACTGAACAGCACAAGGCAATCTGTAATTTGATTCGGTTCCAAGAGGCGCATGCGCTGAAAAGGTCAGACACAACCTTGGCTGCCGGCTCGTAGTGTAGAGGTTATCACGCTCGCCTTACACGCGAAAGGTCCCCAGTTCGAAACTGGGCGGAGACAGATGAAGGCTTTTGTTCTTTCTGTGCTGAATTGGCTATCTGGTAAGCAGGTGGTCCACGCTGCAAAGGCCTTAATTCCAAGGTAAGTTAAGGGGAGATTTTTCAGGAAATTCTGCGCAGACTGCCATGCCGAATTAACTCTGTCCTGTTGTGTGTGGGATTTACGCAGATTGTCTATTTGCTTTTGGGCACATCACGGTATAAATATTTCCCAAATGAGCACTACAGAGGAATTGAGGAGTTTCTGTAGTGTAGTGGTCATCACGCTCGCTTAACACGCGAAAGGTCCTCGGTTCGAAACCGAGCAGAAACAGCTGATCCCTTTTTGAAGAAAAAAGTATGAACCCCTTTTTAGACTACAGTGGGCTTTAGAAAGTGTTACCTTTGTGCGCTTTTCACCGAGCCTCTCTATACTTTTAACCAGGTAGTTTCAATGAACAGATGGCTGGTGAACTCAAAGACCCAACATTTCGTGATAACGCTATAAAAAAAAAAAAAAAAAAATTAAATGAGACGAAAAAACAGCACAAAAGAAACGGCCACAGAGGTTTCCCGCAGACAACTGGAAAAATGCTTGGTTTGCCGCTAAAAATAGAAGGTATTTGCAGACCGAACAGCACAAGGCAATCTGTAATTTGATTCGTGGTTCCAAGAGGCGCGGCGTTGAAAAAGGTCAGACAATAACCTTTGGCTGCCAGTTTCGTAGTGTAGAGGTTATCACGCTCGCTTCACATCGCCAAAAGGTCCCCAGTTCAAAATCCCTTTTGAAGAAAAGTATGAACCCCTTTTAGACTACAGTGGGCTTTAGAAAGTGTGTTTTAAATGCGCGCTTTTTCACCCGAGCCTGCACTTAAAGGTTTGGACGGCTGTTTTCAGCAGGCAGGTTTCCGTAGT
>NW_024876978.1:0-1167 GCF_018340385.1 Cyprinus carpio
GTCTAACCCCAAGTTACCCACACAGAGCATTAAGCCCTCTTGTGGAGAACCCGTCACTGCCTTGCGATTCTATGCTCCGGCATTTGATCCGGCGCTTTCCAACAAACACACACACAAACACAGCACCTCAACTGATCTTACCAGTCACACACACCTGTGTCTACCCATCTATCTTCTCCAGGAAATAACCCTTGGCTTCTCAGTCGCCCTCTCCTGGATAAAACTGTGAATAGCCATGTGTTCGAAATTGCTAAGGATTCCAACATTTTAGCAGAAAATTACACTCCAGAGGGAGCTCTTGAGCGGCTGACTTTATTCAAAGACATCTTTCAAGTCTAACTTCTAATGATGCACTCTCTCTCTCTCACAAACACACACACACACACTCCACACACTCCTGTGCACACTCACACACACACACACACACACACACACACAAACTGTCTGGAAAACTGTTTTTATACAGGCTTGTAATACCTTCTTGCTAAAAAGACCATTGATTTCACAGGTTATTTCATTTGGATGTATTTTTTTTTTGCCTTTACCGATGACTGACTTCCTTTTTGTCACACTTTAGACTGTTGTACGGTCACATTGGATTTGAAAGCAACATCCTTTCTTCCATACATCCACGCTACCTGAAAGACGACAGCTTCCTGAATCCAACGATACCAGTTATGTGAACATCGGACCTCCGCTTCAAAAGATACGGCCAGGTAAGCTTTGGCCAATCAGATCGCATATGCTAATGAGGGTGGAATTAATGAGGGTGAAACTCGTTTTTATCTATATACCTAGTTGCAATTAACCCCAGACTAGCCCCTAACCCCTAACCATAAACTGCTAGCCCTAACCCACTAACCCCTGACCACAAAAAACTTTAAACATGCTAGCCCTAGGCTCAATAAATCTTCATTAACGCAAAAACTTCATCAAATTCTGTACAGAAAAAAACATAAAACTAATCTCTATCTATCTATCTATCTATCTATCTATCTATCTATCTATCTATCTATCTATCTATCTATCTATCACACCAGCACCTAACACTTAACATAACCTTTGAGGGGAACGATATGTTCTTCCTTTACATGTTCAATAGTCTAAATTGCTCCAAGCCTACCTGCTGTTTTATCTCAAATTGTTTTTTAAGTCTGACTTCTAATG
>NW_024876979.1:0-2109 GCF_018340385.1 Cyprinus carpio
CCTGGAAGACTACTTTTAGTAAGAGTTGAAATACAAAATTTTCTTTTTCTTTTTGTTAATATATATGCTCCTAATGGGGGAACAGAAAGGGTTCTTTTATTCGAGAAATAGGTCGTGTTTTAAAAACTCTTAGTTTAGGAGATATAATTATAATGGCAGGAGACTGGAACTGCACCTTGAATTTTAATATAGATAGAAATGCTGAAGAACCTCACCAGAAATCGGCCTGTGTATTATCTAATATGGTAAAAATTTTAAATCTTGAAGATATTTGGAGAATAAAAAACCCATTGCTTAAACAATACACTTGGGTAAAAGTCACAGATGGTAGAGTTCATGCTGCTAGATTGGATCGTTTTTATATTTCTCGCGATTCAAGAAACCGAGTGGGTAATGTTAATATTATTCCAAATATAATTTCAGATCACAAAATGATAACAATGGACTTTGTCATGTTGAAAGAAAGTAAAAGGAGTTTGTATTGGTATTTTAATAATAAGCTTTTACAAGATAATGTTTTTTGTGAGAATTTTTAAATTGTTTTTAAAATATGGCGAAAGCAAAAAAGGAAATTATGGTGATATTAAACAATGGTGGACATTGAAAAGTGCAATTAGAGCTTTCTGTCAGCAATACTCATCTTATTCAAAAATGACATTAAAGATCAGAATACAAGACTTGGAGAATGAGATTTCTGACATAGAAGAAAAAATGATGGCGAGGAATGGACTTCAATTGGAAACTGCCCTGTCTGAGAAAAAGCTTCAGTTGAATAATTTATTGTATGATAAAGTGAAAGCTGCCCTTGTTAGGGCACGTTTTATCCAAAAGAAGGACATTGATGGACCTACAAAATACTTCTTCAATTTAGAACGAAAGAATAATCAAGGAAAATTGATGGTTGGTTTAAAAAAAGATGATGGTGTTGTTACTATGATTCTTATGAAATGAGAAAAGAATTGCTGAACGTTCCTCTGATTTATGGCAAATGTATCACAGATTCTAGTATGAGAATGAATTATTTTCATGCCTTAAAAGTTGGTAGCCTGAACAACAGGGTTATTGATTTACCAGTTACTTTTCAGAAGTGTCAAAAGCTGTACATGATTTATCATCTGAGAAAGCTCAGGTCTTGATGGTTTCCATCTGAATTTTATAAACGATATGTGATTGGAAAAGGTATTGCGAAATGCTTTTTAAGTTCAATACAGACTGGGTCTTTACCTAAGAGTTGTAACAGGGCAGTGTTGTCTTTGTTACCGAAGAAAGGTGATTTGTATTGTTTGAAGAATTGGAGACCTGTTGCATTAATGTGTATAGATTATAAAATCTTTTCGAAATGTATTGCCAATAGATTAAATAATTATGGGCGAGTGTTTTATTAATCATGAAAGAACAATCATATTGTGTAAAAGTGGGGCGATGTATTAAAGATAACCTTTTTTTTAATGAGAGATGTAATAGATTATGCAATGTGCAAGGATTGGTGATTTGGGTTTAATATCTCTTGATCAAGCAGAAGCATGCTCACAGAGTTGAACATGCTTATTTGTTTGATTTTACTTGGAGGCTTGGTGGTTTTTGGAAATGGTTTTTATCCTCATGGGTTAATTTATTGTATAACAATGAAGCTGGAATGTATGGTCAAAAATTGATGGTGGATTAAGTGTTCTATTAAAGTAAAAAGAGGAATACAAGTGGTGCCCCTCCTCTTTCAGGGCAACTCTATAGCCTTGTAATTGAAACTACCATTGTGTAAAATTGAGAGAAGAAGCTGACAGGCTTTACATACATTGAGGGGTCAAATATTTTAAAATAATGTGAAATTATCCGCTTATGCTGATGTGACATAATCCTGTAATAATTAGAAACAGTGAAGATATTCAAAATAGTTTTAGAAAATCTTAAAATGTTATGGAAGAGCATCATCAGCAAAAATAACGGCTAAAAAGTAGCTCATGGTGTGGTTCAGAAAGATCTAATGTCCCAGCTACAACAATGTCACTTGGAGAAAAGATGGTTTTAAGTTTTTAGGAGTGTTTTTAGGTTCTAAGGTTTATAAGGAAAAGAACTGGGAAGGATTACTGGAAAAAGTGCGTCTCCGGTTAT